>NW_020450130.1:27558-117909 GCF_003343035.1 Apteryx rowi | reverse complement strand
GCCGCTCGGCCTCCGCCGGCAACGCGGGCCCACTGGCTGCGCGGCTGCTTTTTGACAGCGCCGTCGGGGGGGGGGACGCAGCCCCCCAGGCCACACCCTGCCAGGCACCATGCCCGCCCTCCTTCTCCACACTCAGGGACCCGCGCAACCCTTACGCACGCACACACTCATGGATCCCTGCATCCCTTACACACACTCAGACACCTGTGCAGCTGTTACACACGTGCACTCAGAGACCTGTGCACCCCATATACACACACAGAGACGCGTGCACCCCTTACAGACACACACACACACTCAGAGACCCAAACACCCCTTACACACACACATGCACATATTCAGAGACCCATGCACCTCTTACACACACACACACACACACACACACACACACTGAGAGAGCTGTGCACCCCTTACACACACACACAAACACTTGGAGACCCATGCAACCATTATACACACACAGAGACCCAAGCACACCTTATATGTGTGCACACACACTTGGAGACCGATGCACCCCTTAAACACTCACACACACACACTCAGAGAGCTGTGCACCCCAGTGCACACACAGAGAACTCTGTACTCTTCCCCTAGACACACTAATTAGTATATAGATCTGTGCAATTTGTTCCAAAACACAGGGATAGGTGCAGCCTTCCTGTAAATATAGTCTGACACAGCTCTGTACTACTTAGACACCTAGACACACACACACAGAGAACTGTGTGCACCTCTCTGCATGCGTGCATAAATCTGTTTGCTGTCACAAACACCTCCATACCTCACCATGCTCTTTCCTTTATGTATAAACATTTTCTAGCTGCACACGTTCAACTACATGCATGCAACTACATTCTCTACTTACACACAGAGCTCCATGTAACAGCATGCACACGGCTTCCCTGGAAACCCTCTGCCCACACAAACACATTAGTCTGCATGCTTCCACTAGCGAGTAAAGTTCTTCATAGTCTTCCTCCCACCCTCTGAAACTGCCCACCAAGGCATGCATCATCATTCAAGCCATCTCCACCCTCCCCCACCATGCATGCACACACACACACACACACACACAGCTATGTGATCATCTCTTAGACCTTCCTCTTTCTCCACTTAGAGCTATCTGCATGCCTGCCATGGGCACATTATTTTCTTCAAACACAGCATTCTCGCTCCTGCTTTTACACATTCATAGCCCTATCATTCCTTACCTCCTACACACCAATCCACTCCTCCTCTTCACCTGTATGATGCACCTTTGTTTCTGAACTTTCTCTTCTCCGCACATATATACCATATACTTTCACCTAACACAGACAAGCTTCACATTTTGTACTTCCCAACACATCACACAGTCACACACGTTCTTCCCCTCAGACTTCTGCAATATCTCTTTTCTTTCATACCTCTCTCAGATGTGTTCACACATGCTTTTCACTGGATTTTGTTCTACTTTACTGAACTTTTCTAGAGATATGCCTTTTTTTTTAATGTGAGACTTGCAGAAATCTGTTCAGTCACCCTACACAACCACACACACGTATTTCTATCTTCTTGCAGAGAATAAAGCCCTCTTAAGCTAGCTCTAAATGCATCAGAACAAAACTTGTCCGGAAAAGACATAGTAATACAAAACTATCCCATGTTCCATCATCATCAGGCCCATCTGCTCCTCCAGCGCTGCCTGATGCTTTCTGGCACTGTGCAGATATCATTAGCCCATTAGAGCAAAATGAGACTTCCTGGGAAGCAAGAAACATGGCAAAGCCTAGCATTTAGCAGCCTTTGTAATATCAGGCAGATGAGTGCCTGGTGTTCACTAAGAAGTTGAGTTTGCGGCCTTTTGTTGCTCATATTTGCATTTTACGTGTGATGAAGAAATAATCATATTAAATACTTTTTCACAGAGTGGATATGTAAGGATGTTTCACAGTTACACACTTTGTTTATTCTGAATTTTACCTCTGGAGTCAACATCTCTGACATGTGATGAAATTTTTTTTCAATATGTAATGTGTGCTGGTTACACAGAAAAGAAAGGTTTCCCCACAGTTATCATGTAAAAAATAATATTTTTTATTATTTAATATTTATTTTTTTTAATTTGGTAATAAATGGTACCTCTCTATATGATACTGGTATTTGAATCAAAGCAGATGACTCCTATCCTATGTTCATTCCTAAGTATTGTTTCAGTTATACAATGAATACTTCATTATGCCAACATCTTTTGCATATACATCTTCATGTAATTCCTCAAGGTGCAGTTACAGTGTAAAATGAACATGCATTATGACTTCCAGATTGACTTAAATCCACACACAGATTTTCAAGACACTTTTTCAGGTATTTAGTTAGTACCCTACATGCTGTCTCAAAGATATTTTAAAAGTGTATATGTGTGTGTGTGTGTGTGTGTGTGTGTGTGTGTATACCCATGTAAAATATCACTGGGATTTTTTCTTAGACTGCAAATTATTGTGTATATCTTGAACATGTAAATTCTCTATAGAATAAAATTAGGAATGTACTGATTCTGTAGGAGTATAAACCTGCTTTCACAAGGTGTTGAAGTGTTAGAAGAGAGCTGTATATTGCAAATTTCCAAGTGCTTTCAGTACTTCAGTTTTTATAAGAACCTAAAAATGGCTCAGTTTCTTGCCTACAGCTGTGGCCAACAGAAATTACCCAAGAAAGACTGGCAGAGCAAAGCAAATGTTTTCACTACTTCTCTTATATTCTCACAGCCTGATCTTTTAGCCATTGAAGGATTTTTTTTTCTGATTCCATGAATTTGCATAGTTTTTTTAAAATTATGGAGATTTTCATCATCAATAGCAATCCTGCAAAAAGGAGTTCCATAGTCTATTTTGTAACTATTTTGTAAAAGAATATCCTGTGAAAGAAAAGTCTTCTTTGTTTATCTGGAGCCTGCCACCTGCTGCTTTCATTTGATGCTTCAGGGATTTTGCATTGGAAGAGACCGTGAACAAATGTTCCTTGTTTGCTTTTTCCAAGTCACTCTGGATTTTATATGCTACTATTGCATCTCCCCCATGCTGTGTCTCTTGAAGGCTGATGAGCTGTGTAGCCTTTTTCCTTTGATGCTTTCATGTTCCTCTATTACTTCCAATGGTAATTATACATGCACACTGAGCAGAAGTTCATCCTAGTACTGTAAATGCACCAGACAAAGAAGCAGGAGGCTTTATGTCATATCCATATTTTAATTGCTCATTGTGAATGTGCTGTGTGAAACCATCCCCTTACATGGCATATGGAGGTCAGACTGGACTGTAGGAAGTGTCTAACTATTCCTTGGACTCCAAATCCCTTTATTTTCCTTCTTATTTCAGGTGGTTTTGTAAAACATTCTGTATTTTTTTTAATCCTTCTTCCTTGCCTCAGAATGAGAGATCACTGAATTAAAAAAAACTTGTGGATGTGATGACGATATCTTTGCTTATTCCTATGGGAGTGATTCTTTCCCCAGTAGCTCCTTCGTCTGCATGTGGCTGCTGGGCTGTCATTCAGATCAAGAGAAAGAAGCCACAGTACAGAGAACCCTTTGTTGATGTGCAAGACCAGAGAAAGGTGCTTGTAAAGGAGGGGTCACAAAATACTCCTCACCCTTTTTATGAGACATTCAGCATTTGAAACAGCTAGCTCAGAATGGCAACTTGTGTTTTTTACTGTAACAATTGACCTAATGATATGAGTAATGAGCTGCGGTCTTTAGGCTTTCTTTCTCAAAATAAGCCTGACTACAGATCCACCTTTCTGTTTACAAGGTTTCCAGAGGAGGGGAAAGCTTGGAGATATTTGTCAAATGTTCATGTGTAATTTACCCCTTTGGGATGTGCTTAAAAGAAATTGCATTTTATACAATAGATTTTTTTATGAATACATTATAAAGGGTTAACAAGTTACTCATTTGTGTTTTAAAGACTGACTTTGCAATTGCTTGACAACTGTGAGAGTCCACTCCAGCTGTGAACTATTACTGTGCCATGGTCTGCCAGTGTTGCTCCAGGTGGCTACAGACCAGACTGTGGTGCAATTCTGCGGCATGGCTCTCACCTGAGTCCCTATGCACATGCACTTTTTCTCTACGTGGTGTGTAGAGTTTGTTGGAAAGACAGAAAGATTTATAAGACAAAGATGGGGTCCCTAAATTTTCCAGGAGCTTCAGTCCAGAAGGGTCTCTGTAAACCTGAAGACTGGGCCAAGAAACAGCTTATGCAACACAATAAGAAAAATGCCAATGTCTGTTATGGGATGGGGCAGCACCTAACAGTGATACAGGTTGGACCACAGCCTGTGAGATCCACTTGTCYGAGCAGCAGCCCCGCTGGGAGGACCTGAGGTTACAGTGGTAACCATAACGCAATCTGCATACTTGGCTACAGGAGGAGCACAGCCAGCCAGTCAAGGGAAGTTATTACCCTCTCTGTTCCTTGCTGGTGAGGCTTCATCTGTAATAGTATGTTCAATCTGGGCACCCCAGATAAGAGCAAGGTGCAGAGGGACCAGCACAGGGCTACCAGGATGGACAGCAGTCTGGGCCACACACACAAGAGAAGGCAGGGGGAGCTGGTCTTGATTAGTCTGGTGAAGAGGAGGCCAACAGGGAGCTAACAAAAGCTCACAGTTACCTGAAGGGCAGTTGCAAAGACAGCCAAATCAGCCTTCTCTCAGCAGTCCCAGATGGTACAACAAGGAACAATGGGTGTAAAATGCAGCTTGGGAGGTCTGGGTGGGACACTGGGGAAACATTTTGCCCCGTATGGTGATGCAGCCCTGGAACAGGTCACCAGGGAAGTGTGTGTGTGTGTGTGGGGGGGGTGTCTCTGTCCTTTGAGGTCTACAAGCCCTGGCTAGATGAAGTCAGGGCTACTTTTATCTAGTGCTGTGGTCTCTTGACCCCTCTGAGTGGGAGGCTGGGCTGGACACCTCCAGAAGGCTGTTCCCACAAGGACTCCCGGGATTCTGTGAATTCAGGTTTCCAAGATTTGACTAGGCAAAGCCAGGGCTTCTCTGGTCGAACGCTGGGGACAGCCTTGCTCTGAGCAGGAGGTTGGAATGGAGACTTCCAGAGCTCCCTTTCACCAGAGCTTTTGGGAATCTGTTACTGCTATCACACTTCTGTGCTCAGAGTTGCATAAATGCTAATGTAACTTCTTCCAAAAATATATCAAAACCCCTTCATCAAGGTTGCAAAGTCAAGAGTGCCTAAGTGAGATGGTTGTCTGTGTAATGTTAGCTCTACCCGCATGTATGGCAGCGCTTGCGAGTCAGACTGTAGCTGCTTGGATGAGGAGGAACCTGCTCAATTTTTATGATTGCCTTCACTGTATAACTCCTGTTTGACTGTGCCCCTTCCAAACTCTGTACTATATGCTCACAGTTCTCACATGCTCTTTATAGCTTTTATGTGTGGTTGATACCAGCCATGCAGGAAAGGAGAGGACCTGACAGACTCTTCCAGTAGCAGACTCACCTCTCTTCTCCTCAAAAAATGTATTTGGTAACTCTGTATCTCTCATCTTTTGCATTGCCCAGGGAACTCATGAACTTTTGTTTATTGTATGGAGCTGACTTATAGGAAAGGGATGTTCTTTGGACTGAGGAGTGCAGTTAAGCAACATGATTCTTTATTTAATACACCTTTCCATCCTGAAGATCTCCAGAAGATTTATCAGTCAGCTCAGACACAGGATCAGAATTCAAGTGGTTGTAGGTCTTAGTGATAGACAGGCATGTGAATTTAGTAGGATGATGTGTGTCTAGCAAGGCAATCTTAACTACACCAAGAGTTTTTTGTTAATAAGCTCACAGGGAGGACAGGAATGAATAATTTTCTTCTGAACAGTGCATTTTTTTTTGAAAAGGGGAATAGAATGTTTGTGATCCTACATCAAGCTGCTCTGCAGTATACTAGATCCATTTCTACACAAGTCATAGACAAGGATCATGATGATGGGCAGCTTAGCTCTGCAAATTAATAAAGCCTGTTTTTTTATAAAAGCCAGGTGTTTTCCACTAGAAAGCACATAGATCAAGAAAAAGGGGAAGAGTGGCAGAGTTTTGATGTGGTGGCAGACTGCTAAAAGCATGAAACATTCCTTCTCAAAGTTCTTTCTTAAATAAGGAGCAGGTGGAAATAAGTGCCCTCTCCAAGGGACCCAACCAGCTATTGTCAATCTTAGCTGCTCAATTCACATTGCACCATCTATCCCTTGTCAGGCATTCAGACTGATGTCTGTCATGTCCCAGAATGAGTTCCAGATGTATAAGAGTGAAGAGAGCAGATAGTAGGGAAAGTACCTGTGAGTGCAAATGAATATTCTGCCCCCAAACCATTACATGGGAGGAAATTCCACATTTTTTTCTTTAACAGTTTTTGGGTTTATATCTAGCTAGTGTGACTAGTAGTCTGATAATCTGAAGGGCAAAAATGTGATTAAGAAGCCATAGTTCTGTGTTACCGCTGATAAGACAGCTTCCTGATTTGCTTTTGCTCAAGAAATAGCTGTATGTTTGAAATTGTATAAAGGTTATCATACTGTATTTGGTAACATCTGACTAATAAAATGTATAAATATATGTGAGTCTTCTCTCTGACTAAATTATCCCTTTGTTGTGTGAAATACAATGATAGCTAGACTCCAGTTGTGCTTTTCACACTGCATGTGATTCCTCTGTAAAGACTGTATATAACCTACAGTGCAGCACTTTGCAATGCTCACAGTACAAATTGCAAGATAATGTCTCTTTTCCAGGCCATAAAACAAGCAAACCAGAAACATGTGTGTTCACTCACTGGAAAGCATGTAGTGTTTCTAAGGATCAATCCTAACTCTTTCTCATTTGAGTTCTCACTGTGGTGTGCAGGCTTTACAGGTTTGTGTATTAGTAGCTCAAATTTCTGTAACACTTGTCTCTATGTGTTTCCAGCAAGTGACATATTTTCATATTCATTCAGCTTTAAATGACATTCTGGACATTATCTCTCACAAGCTAGAAGAATGTGAAATCTAAAATAATCCAGCAAGCTAATTCCTAAATGCCTTGTAAGCCAAACACAATCTGATGAATTTCAACTTGCTGCTGTGTTCTTTTCTCTGTGCCTTATCCCATTGCTGGGATCAACAGCTTTTGTTGCAAGTTTTCCATTCTGAGAGTTGCATGCTCTTTAATTTCTTCCAGATGTTCATCCTAAACTGATCAGAACTTACCCTCTCACACCCTTTGCTTTCTCTTTTGCAGGCATTTTGACATGTAGAGGGTCAGTCTTCTATTGTATGATATGGCATGGGAATATGGCCCCCTTCCATCTTCACTGATGTCAGTGGAAATTCACCTGTCCTCAAAATAAGACCTAAGAGAAGAAAGTACAGTCAAATACCCCAGAGTCTGAAGTTTTTGTTTGGATGACTCAGTATAAAAACCCATCCACCTCTATGCTCCACAAAAGGAACTAAACCCCATGTCTACTTTCCCCATACACTTCAACAAGGCCAGTTATTGTGTCCTCTGTCTTGCACTTTTTCCTTGTAACAGCTTTCTTCCTGAAATCAAGCCAAGTTCTTCATCCTCTGGCACAATCTGTGCAGAAATAGGTGGTCTAAAGAGATGTCCTGCCCTTTGGGACCCCTTTGAATGCCTCCGGGCTGCAGTGCCCCATGCTTCATTTTCCAGGGCTACATGCCAGCTCCTGCCATGCAAATGCAGCTCGGATTCCAGTGCATCTAGGCTTCACAGCCATTCATTTCCTAGGAATGACCTGGCTAATCCCTGGCTTGGAGCAGGAATTGTCAGTGAGATGGCCTCCAGGATTTAGTTGCTTCATCGTGCTGTATGTATTAGCAAGAACATTGCTACCAATCAATGCTGTGCTGAGATAAGTTATTCAGTGGTGGCCTTTTGATGTGCTGGACCAAGTGCACTGTACTGGCACCTTGCGACAAGCTGGAGTCTCCTGCCAGAGATCTGCAGAGTCAGAGCTATTCAGCTGCCCCCATTTTTAATGACACTGGCTGGCATGTATGGTGCTAATTTCATTTTCAATGAGCTCTGTGTCTGAACAGAGGTTCTCCAGCCTGCCTAAGGGCCTGATGCTGTCATCCTTAAGTATCTCTAAGGATTTGGACATATGCTGGGGTGCAGGATCAGGTGCTCTGGGGCAGATGGAGCCCACCATCCTTAACAACTCATTCCTGCTCACTGTGAAGGTCTGCAGGAATCTGACAGGATGGGGACTTGACATAAATATCTCCTAGTCAAAAAGTCCACTTTTGCTGCCACTGAACCTGCAGATAGATCTGTGTGAAAGTTGACTTCCAGCCTATCATCACTGGATTAGTAATTCCAAGGATAAAGTAGGTTTCTCTTTGAAAATTTGAAAGTGGATAAATCAGTATCACAGTTACTTTCAAGAATTCTTCTGGATTGACATTCACTGTCCGTACCTTGCCCTTGGAACACTACAGAAGACTTCAACATGCAAGGAGCTCCTGGCAAAACTCAACCAGAAGAAGGAAGTATACAGAAAGTGGAAAGGGGGACAGGCCACTTGGAAGGAATCTAGGGACGTCGTCCGAGTATGCAGGGATGCGACGAGGAAGGCCAAGGCCCATTTGGAATTAAATCTATCAAGGGATGCCAAGGACAACAAGAAGGGCTTCTTCAAATACATAGGAAGACTAGGGAAAATGTGGGCCCATTGCTGAATGGGGTGGGTGCCCTGGTGACAAAGGATGCAGAGATGGCAGAGATGGCAGAGTTACTGAATGCCTTCCTTGCTTCAGTCTTTACTACTCAGGCCAGTCCTCAGGAATCCCAGACCCTGGAGGCAAGAGAGAAAGTCTGGAGGAAGGAAGACTTCCCCTTGGGCGAGGAGGATCAGGTTAGAGMTCATTTAGGCAAACTTGACACCCACAAATCCATGGGCCCCGATGGGATGCACCCACGAGTGCTGCGGGAGCTGGCGGATGTTATTGCTAGGCCACTCTCCATCATCTTGGAAAGGTCAAGGAGAACAGGAGAGGTGCCTGAACACTGGAAGAAAGCCAGTGTCACCCCAATCTTCAAAAAGGGCAAGAAGGAGGATCCGGGAAACTACAGGCCACTCAGCCTCACCACCATCCCAGGAAAGGTGATGGAGCAGCTCATCCTGGAGGCCATCTCCAAGCATGTGGAGGAAAAGAAGGTGATCAGGAGTAGTCAGCATGGCTTCCCCAAGGGGAAAGCATGCCTAACCAATCTGATAGCCTTCTATGAGGGAATGACTGGCTGGGTAGATGAGGGGAGAACAGTGGATGTTGTCTACCTTGCCTTCAGCAAGGCTTTTGACACTGTCTCCCATAACAGCCTCACAGACAAGCTCAGGAAGTGTGGGCTAGATGAATGGACAGTGAGGTGGATTGAGAACTGGCTGAATGGCAGAGCTCAGAGGGCTGTGATCAGTGGCACAGAGTCTAGTTGGAGGCCTGTAGCTAGCGGTATCCCCCAGTGGTCAGTACTGGGTCCGGTCTTGTTCAATTTATTCATCAGTGACCTAGATGAAAGGACAGAGTGCACCCTCAGCAAGTTTGCTGACAATACAAAACTGGGAGGAGTGGCTGATAYCCCAGAAGGCTGTGCTGCCRCTCAGAGAGACTTGGACAGGCTGGAGAGGTGGGCGGAGAGGAACCTCATGAAGTTCAACAAAGGCAAGTGCAGGGTCCTGCACCCAGGGAGGAATAACCCCAGGCACCAGGACAGGTTGGGGGTTGACCTGCTGGAAAGCAGCTCTGCCAAGAAGGACCTGGGAGTGCTGGTGGACACCAAGTTAAGCATGAGGCAGCAACGTGCCCTTGTGGCCAAGAAGGCCAATGGTATCCTGGGGTGCATCAGGAAGAGTGCTGCCAGCAGGTTGAGGGAGGTGATCCTCCCCTTCTACTCAGCCCTGGTGAGGCCACATCTGGAGTACTGTGTCCAGTTCTGGGCTCCCCAGTACAAGAGGGATGTGGCACTACTGGAGCAAGTCCAGCGAAGGGCTACAAAGACGATTAGGGGACTGGAGCATCTCTCTTATGAGGAAAGGCTGAGAGAGTTGGGCCTGTTTAGCCTGGAGAAGAGAAGGCTGAGAGGAGATCTTATCAATGTGTACAAATATCTGAAGGGAGGGTGTCAAAAGGATGGAGCCAGACTCTTTTCAGTGGTGCCCAGCGACAGGACGCGAGGCAACAGACGCAAACTGAAACACAGGAAGTTCCATCTGAACTTGAGGAAAAACTTTTTCACTGTGAGGATGAGAGAGCACTGGACCAGGTTGCCCAGAGAGGCTGTGGAGTCTCCTTCTCTGGAGATATTCAAAACCCGTCTGGACGCGATCCTGTGCAAAGTGCTCTAGGTGACTGTGCTTGAGCAGGGGAGTTGGACTAGCTGATCTCCAGAGGTCCCTTCCAATCTCAGCCATTCTGTGATTCTGTGATTCTGTGATTGCTTAGAACACAGGCTGTCTGCACAGAAGTTTTGCATGCTAAGGAAAGACATGCCTTTACAAATGTGTGCATGGGATAAGTTTGAAAGGGTTGCAATTCTTTGGCTCAGTTGAACCCCTCATGTGAGTAAGAAGACAGTGGACAGAGTACGGTAGCCTGGGAGGGCCTGTGGGGCATACAAACAAATAAGGAAGGAGGCTGAAGTGTGGAAGAACTTGCCTCATGTGTTGCAAGCACAGCTGGCAAAGCAGGGCCAGCAAAGTAAGTTGTGAGGTCAAGCCAGTGAAAAGCTCCCCAGGAGAAGTGGATCCTCTCTCTGCCTCTCCTGCAGAGTTCAAAGCATTTAGAAAAACATTTCCCAAAAATCGCTTTATGTGTTTTGTTTTGTGCGTTCTGGCCTGGTGGTAGCCTCTGGTGGGCTGGGAAACTGATGCAGACACCAGAACCACTGTTCTCAAAACTCACAGCTACTGTCCTGTCTGTGCCATATAACCATGGTCAGTTTCAGCTCTGCTTAAAAAGCATTGCTGATCGGGTTGACAGCAGTAAAGAACCACTTTATTTTTACAAGCATACAGAAAATGTGAAACAGCTGGAGTTTAAAGGTCTTTTTTTCTACAACACGCTTAGTGGGAACTCCAGCTGCTTCACAGCAGTCAGCTCTGGGCTTCACAATGCCATGGCTGGGGTCCACCTCATTCAGCCTTGCTGTGGAGAGGCTGGGAAGCTCTTCAAAAACTGATGGACCGGTGCATGCTCCAAGTAGATCTGTCCCAGTGCAGTCGACAGTTAAAGCCATAGTGTCTCCAGTCCTGCATCCATACAGTGGTGGGCAGTTTTCTAGAAAAATAACAACCATGAAGCACTTAAATACTATAAAGGTGAATGATAACAAAAAGCCCTGAAAGCGTGTTATGAGCTGCCAGGTACTCACAGCTCTGAGCTATCTGATCAGCAGGCCACAGAAGCTCTGAGAGCCAAAAGAGATAAATTTCCAGTGTCCAGTACCTGGTGACACCCCCTAAAGATGACACTTGCCAGTGTCAGAAGGTGTAATCCACCTGTTGACATCCTGGTCTTGGTGGGGGTATGTGCCTGCTACCTGCAGAGACATCATATGCCTCAACCAAATGGCAGGTTTAATGGTTAAATTCTTGATGGTAAAGTTGGAAAAAAAATAGTAGGGAGAAGCAAGTACAGGGACATCCAGCTGTTTGTTGCTTTTCTAGCTGTGATTATTGGCATCTGTCTCAGCTGCGCAGAGGAAGCAACTCAGCACAATGGAGAGTAAATCAGTTCAATGGAGATTAAAATTAATGGAGGAGGCTCATAAGAATTAAAAAGGGGCTGCATGCAGACAGTTATGAAATACTCACCATGTAAAAACACAAGGGCACTCTATATTAAAGGAGACACTGGTTTTCTGGGCAATTGCTTTTTGCAATGATCACTACTCTGACCATTTCAGCTGCTTCATCCATGGGATTGACATCCAATGTTGATGTCTTTGTGTGAAGTTCTGAACATTTTCGTTGTCATCATCACCAACACTTTCCTCAAGTGAATGAAGCTCAGTCAAATCAATTGGGCTGAAGGAAGAAGTATGGGGTAAAGGTAGGACATTTGGTCTTCTAGATGAAGCACCTTGAGGTCAGCGATCCAATAGGAAAAGTCAGTGTCTCTTCCAGCTGACAGACCGGCTCCCCCTTCTTCATGCCTCATGTTGTATAGATTGTCTCTGTGCATTTACATAGTGAGTATTTCAGAAGTCCATGGAAACAGCCACCCTCTTTTACAATAATTCTCATGGGGAAATTGGGAAATTGCTTCATTCTCTGTTGCATTAGGATAGCAGTATATGAATGTATAAAATGCATTCACCAGCTGTTCTTGGCACTGAGTTCTCATCCTGTCAGTGAAAATCCTTGAGGATCCTCTGAACTTTTTTTGACTCTCACTGCTGATCTGGCCTTTAAAGAGTGAGCATCTCATGGCATATGTGGCCTCCCTGTATGTTAGAGTATCCTTTTAGGTGTTGTAGCATTTTATGGTTTGTACATTCCACATACTCATTCCACACATGTTCCTGTCTCCAGTGAGGCCTCTGCAGGGTCTGTTCATGATGAGCACATTTCCAAAGTTGGCCTAAGCCTCTTTGTGCATTTCAGTGTGTCACTCTCCACCATTTGAGTTCTCCACCATTTAAAGGCAGAGACACTATGAATGCTAAGTTCCATGACTTAAACAGATAAGAAACAAAGTCATGAGTACAGGATCTGTATTTTGCAGGACCACTGGCAGTATAGCATAGTACTGAATCAAACATCAGCATTTATAGAATTTCTGTTCAATTAGCTAAGCCCATGGTCAGATGTTCATACGTGCAAATGCCTGCTCTGGTATAGTACCACTGCTTTCCATAACATGGAAAGACAAAATTTGGTTCAGGGAAAAAAATTCTGTAACAACAGTTATTTCATCAACATTTTCTGTATGTATTTGATCCAGCAAAGTGAGACTGTGCTATGTGTATCAGAGCTATTGTCTTCTACAAAGTGCAGCCCTACTGATGATTGTGTATCATGCTCACATGCATGTTAACTTTTAGTGGTAAGGGCAGACTTGGTTAAGCCTACAGGGCTGCATCAGGCTCCACATCTATAGGTTTCTGAATTTGTTTCTGGAAGGGAATAAGTCCATGCTTGAACTCTCAGCCAAAGCAGAGAAGCTGTTTAAGTCCTTCCTAGCTCTTGGCTCGGTTGTGATTTTTAACAGCTTTTCTCACAACTCATCAGCTCCTGATGGTAATTAATATCGCACACAGAAACACTTAACCACTCTAGAGAAGGTCAGAGAGCTTAGACAACCTACTGGCCTCTTGATGCAGAGATATTATACATAATCTGATCCTTCAGGACAGTGGAGAATCCTGGTGGCAACATGAATAGATAAGAGGGTGATGTTGTGTTTGCGTCTACCTCTTTTTCCATATCCCAGGCTCCACAACGGGCAGAATGAGCTTTCCCTTGCTGGAGACAGCCTGCCATCTAGTGGAAACCAATTTTTACTTTGCTCTCCACTGTCTACAGTTGAGTAAGAGTACGTTGCCATTTGCTGGTGTGTTACCCTTACACTAGCCACACAGAGCTTGTCCTAGTTATTATACTATAGTAGTCTGACATATAAGAATACTTGCATTACTGACACCTCTGATCTCTGCAACCCATGGGTTTGTGAACCACAAAAATCCAGTTTTTTAACTCCCATGTGAATCCACCTGCAGCTCTTTTTTAATGAATGATTCTGGCAGGCATAAGATGAATGACTTGGTAATGAGTCACATGAGAGAAATCAGCTGGAAAATCCTGGTACCTCAAGATGACACCTGAAAAGGGAAGGCAATGGGCCAGAATGATGTTGATGTGGTGAAATGGAGGAATGCTACTGAATTTATCTCACCCAGAGCATATGCACATCCACAGAACCACAGCTTTGCCCTGTGTTGTGCTTTTGTTAGTAACAGAGTGCTGTCCCAGATCCTGTTCCAGCACTTTCTGGACCCCTGATCTGTGGACCCTGGCAGGAATTCTGCTTTTGGCAAGCTAAAGCTGCCAAACTTTGGGTTTGGGGGTGCTTTGTTTTGGGATTACTTTGGAAGATGCCATCAGGACTGGACCACAGGGAAACTGTGGGTCAGGTCTATAGGACACTGTGTGGAGTAAGAGAAGCTGGACTGCCCTCCCAGTGTTCATAGCACCTGCACCTCTTGTCCCTCTGCTGCAGCTGGATTGTCTCAGCTCCTCACTTGCTGCAGGAGAATCCAGAGGCAGTAGGTTATCCTTAGAACAGTGACAAATAGGAAGTGGCTGCTTCTGCATACTGCCTCCTCCTTTCCATGACCCCACAAGGCCCACACGCTCCAGCACAGTGAGCAGTAGGATACAAATGACACTGTAAGATACTATACACAACCTCTGGAGTCCTTTCAGGAGGAAGGACTGGGAAGTCCCAGTACTTTCTTTCCAGCTAACAGTCTATTCCTTGTACCTTTAAAGGCATCAGAGTCACTAGCTTGGAAAAAATGCCCAGTTTTCTAGTAACAAGCATTTCATATTCCCTTGGGAAGACTGAAGTTTCTCATGGAACTGAGCTGCTAAATGCATTGGGTCCTGGATAAAAATGCGTTCTGATGTCCCTTCTTCATTGTATTTTCTGAGATGCTTTAACAATTAGCAATAGCATGAAATAGGTATGTTTGCTCCAGAATTCACTGTCTCATGGGATAGGAGGCATAGACAAGGCTTTCAATTAATCTTCCAACTTCAGCAATGACAGAGGAATAAATTTAGATTGGAAAAGACTTGAAAATGCATTGACTACATATATTGCAGCAAGAATACAAACAAGTGATACAGTGCTGAGTTCCAATATTCATACAAGAAATATTACAGTGTTTTTCTTTGGACTAGCTCTACCCCAGTCCTTGGACTGTATACCTATTAGTGTCTGGAGAGTGTTAAATTGTGATCTTCAAGTGTGACTTTTGTTTAGTTGCATTTGAAATGAATCCAGTTCATACATGGTGAGGCCAGTCTGTGATGCGAATGGAAGTGCAGTATATGTGAGTGGGATCTCCTCCAGTCCTAGGTGTCAGGGAGCAACAAGGGCTAGTTGCTTCCAAAGGGAAGGAGCCAATTGTGACCCCAGAACATGAAGTGCCCACATCAGGAGAGCTTAATCCCCTATGGTGAGCAGAGCCAGGTGAATTTAACAAGGTTCATTTACAGTCCCGGGCAAAGCAAGTGATGAAACAGGTCCAGGTTCTATCTAGGTAGTCCAGTCAGGAGCAAAAGGAGATGTGGTCAGAGGCAGGACTGGAGAGAGGGCTACAACATGAGTAGACAGGGCCTAAGTCAGGGCTAAAGGCAAGCTACAATGTATGTACAAGGGGGCCATCCAGGAGACAAGCTACCTGCAGCATAGGTCTGAGGTCCATGCAGCAGGTAGGGCCAGAAACAGGACTGGAGACAGGTACAGCTGTGATGAAATTTAGGCAAAGACTGAGGGCTAGGGCCCAAGCTTAAATGGAGCCCTTGCGCCAGACAGAGGGTGAGGCTGGAGGTCCCAGGTGAGGCTGGTGACTTAGTGCCCCAGTTCCAAATAAAATTGTACAGAAATGCCTGCTGTAGGTCTAGGAGTTAGACTTGTAATGTGTTAAGGTATGCAGGCAGATGACTAGATCCTGGCCTACAGATAAGCTAACTGAACATGATATGAGAAAATATTACTGTGTATGTGTATGTTTTGCCAGCAAACTTCAAGTTGTGCTAGTCAGTAAGTAGAGGGGGACTGGCATCTGGAAAGTACCAGAGCTGGAACTGGAGACTGAATAAAGGGCCCAGGGTTTGGCCTTGGATACTGGATTGGCTTGAACTCTGTGCCAGGTTTTAGGGACCTGCAAACATAAGTATGCCTGTGAGTTGGGTGTGTGTATGTTCCACTAGCAATTTTCAAGCCTGATCAGCCGGAGAGAAGGAACAGGATGGGGCTATCTGTGTTCATGCCTATTCGAGTGGGGGCTATGTTTATGTGAGTGCCTGTAGAGGCACTGCTCTTTCTCTGTGTTGGTTTGTTTATAGGTGGCCATGTTTATACTGTGTATGAGGGTGTGAGTATGACTGCATCTATTGAGAATACTTGCTCAGCTGCTTATGGACTACAGCATTCTCCAGCAGCACCAGTGCTGGACCAGGGTAACCTTGTAAAGCGAATGATTTGTTAACTCTGCTGGGGCTGTGGATTTCTTGATGTTGTAAGGTAAAGATGAGAAATGAAGACACATTCTTTACCTGTGTACTCAAACGTGCTGTCAGTAGTTCTCTTCCTATCAAATATCAGGAAGAGGCAGGCAGAAAGCCGGAAAAGACAAGGCTGTTTCTGATAGTTTGCTTCTTCTTGATTTGCTATAACCTCAGTGCTGTAGGGCTGTAAGATGAGGTGGTGGCATCAAGGTGTGCACAATGAGTAAGGAGTGCAGACTTTTTTCCTGGGGAAATACTAAATTTTGTGGAGCAATCATTGGATTCAGCATGGATCAAAGCTGAGAAAAATGGGGCTGACATTTAGGAGACTTGTTTCCCCCATCTGTAACATATAGAAAGCAGATACTCCTTGGTGTAACAGCTATTCAGGCTGTTACTGCCATTATGTCCTCACCTTAGGACCTGGCACTTTAGGGTTTAAACTTTACCTCAGATGTGACTCTCAAGTCTTTCCACTGAGTTGCAGGACTAGTTCCTGCCTCTTGGCTCCCTCACACCAGATGCAAGTTTGTGGTCATGTTGTCCTGTATTTCTGTCATCTGTTTCTAACTGTAAAAGCCAGCAAAACAATTTAAAAAGGCAACAAATGTGTACGCCAGAACCTGCAGTGACTGAAGGCAGAGGTAGCTGTCTTGTTGCCCTCCAAGGCAAGAAGGTCTTTATTTTGGTGAAAGAGTGAAGCCAGAATTACTAGAGGCCTGCACATTAACAGCTGACTAATGGAGCTCTGGTACTGTGTTAAAAATACAGAAGTGATTTAGAAGCCTGTGTCTCATTTTCACAGTAGCTTAGGCTTGAGTGTAGCTTATCATTAAGGGCATTTAGGATGTCCAGACTGTGAGGAGAACTGTTAAGGTACATCATTTCAGTGCTGAAGAGGTTGCAAATTCTGAACTCCTTTGCTCACAGTGGAGGAGGCTGCACCCAGGGGCCCTGCTCAGTGTGGAAAGTCAGAGGAATGATCTCACACTTAAGGAATGATCTGACAACAAACTGGTAACATATGCAATAACTAATCACCATGACCAAATCTTCATATTAAGTAAGTCTGATTCTTATAACAGACAAATCTGTAGAAACCACAATATGGACTATATTCCTGGAGTTCATTGCCAAGTAAACATAACTTTTATAAAGAAAAAAACATCATGCCTTGCAAACCTATTACACATCTTTTAGCACTCAGAGAAGAGTGACCCAAAGCTGAGGTTTCCTTGTAAATTAATAAAAACTTGTTAAAAGAGAAGGAAAAAAGTCATAATGTTGGTCATTAATGAAATGGAAGGAAACAACCAGTGAAGTCCTTGGGATCTGTCATGGGACCAGTGCTGTTGACCTCTCCCTAAATGCCTTGTAAAAAGAATATTTTCACAATCTCACAGTTGATTTCAATTTATCTAAAACTGACCATAAAGAATGAACAGATGATGATAAAGCAGCTAAAAACACTGAAACTGAAAAATCCAAAGGGATGTTCCAATGAAAGAGCATCCTAAGGACACATGTATGAGGCAGGCTGTGAATCAGCTATCAGAACTCAGAAGAGAGAGAGATTTGCATCTGGGTAGCTCTATATAAACCCCAGTTCCATGGCCAGGCTCAGTACAAATGCAAATACAGTTATGAATTATTAGAGAGCAAGGCAGAAACAAATCTTTTTGCCTATACATTAGTTTAAGGTGTTGCATCAATATTGTGTTCACTGCTGTCCTTCTCTCTTCCTCTCCCCCCAACCCCAGATCTTCATAGGAATAGCATTTGTAGGTTAGGGATCTTCAGTTTGGGTGACAGAGGATGAGTGGAGTAGGTGAGAGTGGACTGGGCAGAAGTTTGTCACATTGTAAGTGTCATGAGAAGGTGAGTGACCTTGGATGATCCTATGAAATTTGAGAGCAAGAAAGATAATATGAATACACAGGAATTCACAAGGATGCTCTTTCTCACGTGGTGTTGAGCTCTGCTGGGGGACCTATGACCACAAGCTGCTATGCACATCAAAATAAATAGGTTAAAATAACCAAGAATATAGGATCAGCAGCTATTAAACATGATGGCCCAGATATAACCAACTGTTCAAAGAACCCCTGAATTATGAGCTACTGGAAGTTGGAAAGGAATAGCCAGGGGAAAACTACTGTGTCTTTACTGTGTTTCTTTTATGAGCGACAGATGTCTATTCCAAACAAATTATTCTATGATTCAACGATATTTTCCTCCTAGGCATCATAGCTAGCCACTTTTAGGGAAAAAGGTCATAGGATCAGGTCCAGTTTTAATGCACTTTGAAAACGGATACCATCAGAACACTTGAAAAAAATTATGCCAGATTTAAAAAAGACTAAATGCTCTGAAAATCCAGAATATGGTACAGGCGTACCTTGCTTTATTGTGCTTCGCTTTATTGCACTTCACAGATACTGCGTTTTTTACAAATTGAAGGTTTGTGGCAATCCTGCGTCGAGCAAGTCTATTGGTGCCATTTTTCCAACAGCATGTACTCACTTCGTGTCTCTGTGTCACATTTTGTCAATTCTTGCAATATTTCAAACTTTTCCATTATTATTATATCTGTTATGGTGATCTGTGATCAGTGATCTTTGATGTTACTATTGTAATTGCTTTGGGGCACAACAAACTGCACCCATATAAGACAGTGAACTTAATCGATAAATGTTGTGTGTGTACTGACTGCTCCACCAACCGGCTGTTCCCCCGTTTCTCTCCCTCTCCTCGGGCCTCCCTATTCTCTGAGACACAACAATATTGAAATTAGGGCAATGAAAAACCCTACAATGGCCTCTAAGTGTTCAAGTGAAAGGAAGAGTCACAAGTCTCTCACATTAAATCAAAAGCTAGAAATGATGAAGCTTAGTGAAGAAGGCATGTCGAAAGCCATGATAGGCCAAAAGCGAGGCCCCTTGTGCCAAACAGTTAGCCAAGTTGCGAATGCAAAGTAAAAGTTCTTGAAGGAAATTAAAAGTGCTACTCCAGGGAACACACGAATAATAAGAAAGCGAAACAGCCTTATTGCTGATATGGAGAAAGTTTTACTGCTCTGGATAGAAGATCAAACCAGCCACAACATTCTTGTAAGCCAAAGCCTAATTCAGAGCAAGGTCCAAACTCTCTTCAATTCTGTGAAGGCTGAGAGAGGTGAGGAAGCTGCAGAAGAAAAGTTTGAAGCTAGCAGAGGTTGGTTCCTGAGGTTTAAGGAAGAAGCCATCTCCATAACATAAAAGTGGAAGGTGAAGCAGCAAGTGCTGATGTAGAAACTGCAGCAAGTTATCCAGAAGATCTAGATAAGAGAATTGATGAAGGTGGCTACACTAAACAACAGATTTTCAGTGCAGGTGAAACAGCCTTATAATGGAAGATGATGCCATCTAGGACTTTCATAGCTAGAAAGGAGAAGGATGCCTGGCTTCAAAGCTTCGAAGGACAGGCTGACTCTCTTGTTAGGGACTAAGGCAGCTGTTGACCTTAAGTCAAAGCCAATGTTCATCTACCATTCCGAAAATCCTATGGCCCTTAAGAATTAAGCTAAATCTACTCTGCCTGTGCTCTATAAATGGAACAGCAAAGCCTGCATGACAGCACATCTGTTTACAACATGGTTTATCGAATTTTTTAAGCCCACTGTTGAGACCTACTGCTCAGAAGAGAAGATTCTGTTCAAAATATTACTGCTCGTTGACAATGCACCTGATCACCCAAGAACTCTGTTGAAGAGGTATAATGAGATGCATGTTGTTTTCATGCCTGCTAACACAACATCCATTCTGCAGCCCATGGGTCAAGGAGAAATTTCGAATTCAAGTCTTATTTTTTAAAAAATACATTTCATAAGGCTATAGCTGCCATAGATAGTAATTCCTCTGATGGATCTGGGCAAAGCAAATTGAAAACCTTCTCGAAAGGATTCACCATTCTAGATGCCATTAAGAACAATCGTGATTCATGGGAGGAGGTCAAAATATCAACACTAACAGGAGTTTGGAAGAAGTTGATTCCGGCCCTCATGGATGACTTTGAGGGGCTCAAGACTTCAGTGGAGGAAGTAACTGCAGATGTGGTGGAAATATCAAGAGAACTAAAATTAGAAGTGGAGCCTGAAGATGTGGTGAATTGCTACAATCTCATGATAAAACTTGAAAGGATAAGGAGTTGCTTCTTATGGTTGAGCAAAGAAAGTGGTTTCTTGAGATGGAATCTATTCCTGGTGAAGATGCTCTGAACATTGTGGAAATGAAAACAAAGGATTTAGAATATTACATAAACTTAGCTGATAAAGCAGCGGCAGGGTTTGAGAGGATTGACTCCAATTTTGAAAGAAGTTCTATTGTGGGTAAAATGCTATCAAACAGCATCGCATGCTACAGAGAAATCCTTCGTGAAAGGAAGAGTCAATCGATGTGGCAAATTTCGTTGCTGTCTTATTTTAAGAAATTGCCACAGCCACCCAAGCCTTCAGCAGCCATCACCCTGATCAGTCAGCAGCCATCAACCTCAACGCAAGACCCTCCATCAGCAAAAAGACTACGACTCACTGAAGGCTCAGATGATGGTTAGCATTTTTTAGCAATAAAGTATTTTTTAAAATTAAGACATGTATGTATTTTTTAGACATAATGCTATTTTGCACTTAATAGACTACAGTATAGTGTAAACATAACTTTTATATACACTGGGAAACCAAAAATTTTGTGTGACTTGCTTTATTGTGATATTTGCTTTATTGCAGTGGTCTGGAACTGAACCCGCAATATCTCCGAGGTATGCCTGTATTTGACTCCCTGGGCACTCAGTTACAGCCCTTCCAGGAATAAAATGCTATTAAAATGTGTGAGTGTGAAATGCTTCTGCAGCACTCTAATTTCACTGGGAATGATCTCTTTCTTTTTTTGCAGTGGCCAATAGGGAGCAGTGTGCCTGTGTATCCAAAGGCAGACTTTGATCTTCAATGATCAGCCACTAAGACGTTAGAAATACACAGCAGAAAACTGCATTTTTTAAGCTGATGCAGTCACATTAGGAAAACACTAACTTGGATCCCTCAGTAATTTGTCCTGAGATGGGCAAGAAAAATGAGCACTGTCTTTTGTTGTGCATGAATAGCTCAAACTGAGGTTTCCAATAAATAGGAGCCTAAAATGAAGCCCCTGCATCCAAAATTAAACACAGCAGTTCTGTCTAAAATAATGCTTAAATCTATGGCTGTGCCCAAAAGCTCTGCTGGATTAGCACCAGGGTGCTCAGCACAGCTAGGACACCTAGGATCACCCAAACACCGGAGGAGTTTGCTGAGCTTTTGCCATTGTATCTACTTTAAAAGAGGTCACAATATCAGCCATCCTGAAATTTCCTTTCCCCTCCACCAAGCCAGCTTCCTTTGAAACTCTCCAAGTAATAAATTGCTGGCTTTTCAAGGCCAGTGGTTTGCTTGTGTGAGTAAAACATACAGTCAGACTGGAGGTGAGAGATTTATTGGCAAAGATGCTCAGAAAGCATCTCCAGCAAAGGGGCACTACCTCCAGAGATATTGCTGCAGGGCTAGGTTATGAGAAGAACTAGCAGTGCAAGGAGAAGAATTTTTTTGGTTCATTAGTGTGTTGAATGATTCCATAACTGTGATGTGTCAGTGCATTAGGATCTCCTCCCATACTGGACATATGTCCCCCTCTGAGCACCTGGGGTAACCTGTAGCCTGTAGTACTGCCCTGAAGCTGGGCAATGGGACCTATGCTGGCTGTAATGGGTGGGTGGTGGGATGGGCTGTGCTCTTCCTCCCCCCCACCTCCACTTGCAATTCTGCTTTTCTCCTGCCACTGGAGAGCAGAGAGGGGAGAAGAAGGAGCCCCTCCATGGCTCCAGCTCAGGAATCACTGCCAGGGTGAAGGGTGGACAGTTTCTGTGGTTCTACCTGGTTCCTGTAAGAACTGTTTCATTCAAGAGACAGCCAAGTCCTTTGGCACATGCAGAATCTGAGTGGGATGGCAGATCAAGGTTGATGTTCTTTCCTGGCACAAACACACAGCTGGAGATCACAACACCAAACCAGAGCAGTGTCTTTACAGTCCCCAGCAGGTATTTATACTTGTTGATAAGATCTCCAGTAAGCCTTCTCTTCTCCAGGCTCTCTCAGCCTTTCCTCATATGAGAGTTGCTCCAGCCTGTTAATCATCTTTATGGCCCTTCACTGGACTCATTCCAGTCTGTCCATGCCTCTCTAGTACTGGGGAGCCCAGAACTGGACACAGCAGTCTAGGTGTGGCCTCACCAATACTGAGTAGCGGGTTAGGATCACCTCCCTCAACCTGCTGGCAATGCTCTGCTTATTGCAGCTCAGGATGCTATTGGTCTTCTTTGCTACAAGGGCACACTGCTGGCTCATATTCAACTTGGCATCCCCCAGAACCCCCAGGTTCTTCTCTGCAGAGTTGTTCTCCAGCTGGTCACCCCCAGCCTGTACTGTTGCAAGGGGTTATTCCTCCCAAGGTGCAGGACTTTGCACTTGCCTTTGTTGAACTTCATGAGGTTCCTGTTGGCCTACTTCTCCAGCCTGTGGAGGCCCCACTGAATAGGAGTACAACCATCAGTATCAGCCACTCCTCCCGGTTTTGTATTTTCTGCAAATTTGCTGAGGCTGCATTTGGTCCCATCACCCAAGTCCTTAATGAAAATGTTAAACAGTATTGGCACTGGTACTGACCCCTGGGGTACACTGACCTCCAGGTGCAGTTCAGCCTGTTTTCAATCCACCTCACTGTCCATTTGTCTGGCCCACACTTCCTGAGCTTGCCTATGAGGCTGTTATGCGAGACAGTGTCAAAAGCCTTACTGAAGTCACGGTAAACAACATCCACTGTTCTTCCCCTCATCCACCAAGCCAGCAATCTCATCATAGAAGGCTATCAGATAGGTTAAGCACGATTTCCCCTTGGTGAATCTATGCTGACTACTCCCAATAGCCTTCCTGTACTTCATATGTTTGGAAATGATATGCAGAGGTTGTTGCTCCATTACCTTCCCAGGGATCAAGATGATGCTGATCAGCCTGTAGTTTCCCAGACTGTCTTTCTTGCCTTTCTTGAAGACAGGGGAACAGTTCTCTCTTCCAGGCCTCTGGTATTTCTACCAAACACCATGACCTTTCAAAGATGAGTCAGAGTTTTCTCAGCAGTGCCAGGACCAGGACCAGGGTTAATATCGGTACAGATAAGTGTGCCCTGAGGATGGTTCAGATGCTGCGTTCAGGTGGCCTCATTCATGTACAGGCTTCTTCCCATGGGCAATGGATGACAGCCTGCTGGGGAGCTTTCCATCTACTTCTTCACTTCACAGAACCACAGAATCACAGAATGGCTGAGGTTGGAAGGGACCTCTGGAGATCATCTAGTCCAACTCCCCTGCTCAAGCACAGTCACCTAGAGCACTTTGCACAGGATCGCATCCAGACGGGTTTTGAATATCTCCAGAGAAGGAGACTCCACAGCCTCTCTGGGCAACCTGGTCCAGTGCTCCGTCACCCTCACAGTGAAGAAGTTTTTCCTCAAGTTCAGATGGAACTTCCTGTGTTTCAGTTTGCGTCTGTTGCCTCGCGTCCTGTTGCTGGGCACCACTGAAAAGAGTCTGGCTCCATCCTTTTGACACCCTCCCTTCAGATATTTGTATACAAAAGATCCCCTTTCAGTCTTCTCTTTTCCAGGCTAAACAGGCCCAGCTCTCTCGGTCTTTCCTCATAAGAGAGATGCTCCAGTCCCCTAATCGTCTTTGTAGCCCTTCGCTGGACTTGCTCCAGTAGTGCCACATCCCTCTTGTACTGGGGAGCCCAGAACTGGACGCAGTACTCCAGATGTGGCCTCACCAGGGCTGAGTAGAAGGGGAGGATCACCTCCCTCAACCTGCTGGCAACACTCTTCCTGATGCACCCCAGGATACCATTGGCCTTCTTGGCCACAAGGGCACATTGCTGCCTCATGCTTAACTTGGTGTCCACCAGCACTCCCAGGTCCTTCTCGGCAGAGCTGCTTTCCAGCAGGTCAACCCTCAACCTGTCCTGGTGCCTGGGGTTATTCCTCCCTGGGTGCAGGACCCTGCACTTGCCTTTGTTGAACTTCATGAGGTTCCTCTCCGCCCACCTCTCCAGCCTGTCCAAGTCTCTCTGAGCGGCAGCACAGCCTTCTGGGGTATCAGCCACTCCTCCCAGTTTTGTATYGTCAGCAAACTTGCTGAGGGTGCACTCTGTCCTTTCATCTAGGTCACTGATGAATAAATTGAACAAGACCGGACCCAGTACTGACCACTGGGGGATACCGCTAGCTACAACTAGGCCTCCAACTAGTCTCTGTGCCACTGATCACAGCCCTCTGAGCTCTGCCATTCAGCCAGTTCTCAATCCACCTCACTGTCCATTCATCTAGCCCACACTTCCTGAGCTTGTCTGTGAGGCTGTTATGGGAGACAGTGTCAAAAGCCTTGCTGAAGGCAAGGTAGACAACATCCACTGTTCTCCCCTCATCTACCCAGACAGTCATTCCCTCATAGAAGGCTATCAGACKGGTTAGGCATGCTTTCCCCTTGGGGAAGCCATGCTGACTACTCCTGATCACCTTCTTTTCCTCCACATGCTTGGAGATGGCCTCCAGGATGAGCTGCTCCATCACCTTTCCTGGGATGGTGGTGAGGCTGAGTGGCCTGTAGTTTCCCGGATCCTCCTTCTTGCCCTTTTTGAAGATTGGGGTGACACTGGCTTTCTTCCAGTGTTCAGGCACCTCTCCTGTTCTCCTTGACCTTTCCAAGATGATGGAGAGTGGCCTAGCAATAACATCCGCCAGCTCCCGCAGCACTCGTGGGTGCATCCCATCGGGGCCCATGGATTTGTGGGTGTCAAGTTTGCCTAAATGATCTCTAACCTGATCCTCCTCGCCCAAGGGGAAGTCTTCCTTCCTCCAGACTTTCTCTCTTGCCTCCAGGGTCTGGGATTCCTGAGGACTGGCCTGAGTGGTAAAGACTGAAGCAAGGAAGGCATTCAGTAACTCTGCCATCTCTGCCATCTCTGCAACCTTTGTCACCAGGGCACCCACCCCATTCAGCAATGGGCCCACATTTTCCCTAGTCTTCCTTTTGCTACTGATGTATTTGAAGAAGCCCTTCTTGTTGTCCTTGGCATCCCTTGATAGATTTAATTCCAAATGGGCCTTGGCCTTCCTCGTCGCATCCCTGCATACTCGGACGACGTCCCTAGATTCCTTCCAAGTGGCCTGTCCCCCTTTCCACTTTCTGTATACTTCCTTCTTCTGGTTGAGTTTTTCCAGGAGCTCCTTGCTCGTCCATGCAGGTCTCCTGCCTCCTTTGCTTGACTTCTTACTCATAGGAATGCACTGCTCTTGAGCTTGGAGGAAGTGATGCTTGAATATTAACCAGCTCTCTTGAACACCCCTTCCTTCTAGGGCCCTAATCCATGGGATTCCTCCAAGTAGCTCCCTGAAGAGGCCAAAGTTTGCTCTCCTGAAGTCAACGGTTGCGATCCTACTTAGTGCCCTGCTTCCTCCTCGCAGGATCCTCAACTCCACCATCTCATGGTCACTGCAGCCAAGGCTGCCCCTGACCTTCACATCTCCAACCAGTCCTTCTTTGTTTGTTAGTACGAGGTGCAGCAGCACACCTCTCCTTGTTGGCTCCTCCACCACCTGTGTCAAGAAGTTATCATCAGTGCTCAATATTCATTCTTGTTTGTTCATTTTTTTCATAAAGTCCGTCAGAAAGTCTGCAGATGACATCAAATTGTGCAGAGTGGTCAATATTCTGGAACTTCAACAAGCTGGAGGAATGGTCTGACATTCAAAAAATACAAATTCAAGTCCTGCACTTCAACAGAATAGCTCCATGCCACAAGAAAGCCTGGGTAGCAGCTCTGCAGGAAAAGACCTGAGTTTCCCAGTGGGCAACAGACAGAGGAAGGGCTAGCAGTGCACCCTTATGGCCATCTGCATTCTGGGCTCTATTAGCTAGAGTGTAGCTAAGTGATTCTTCCCCTCTGTCAACGAGCTGGAGAGAATCTACCACAGGGCCACTAAAATGTTTTGGGAAGAATGCCTTCTATCAACAAGGATGGCACTGTCACCTCTGAGGGCAAGGGCAGTCCTTGAGACATAAACAACACTCAATGCTTCTCAACCTCATGAAGGCTGTTTCTGAGAGAAACATAGAGGGGCCATGGAAAGGAAACTGCAGATACTTCTGCTTGGTTGGAGTGTCTCAAATTGGGGTTCACAAAGCTGTCAGGGTGCTTAAATCCTAGATGAATAACCACACTCAGTTAAGCACTTGGATGGGAGCTGAGCCTGCAAAACACCTCTGGTGTTGAGATTTTTCAGGTGCAGCTCAAAGTCCATGGTTGTCATAGCACCTGTCAAAAACCCATATTCTTCTTAACCCAGCTCAAGCTTCCCAACTTGCTTCACCTCATGAACATCTGTTCTAGCATAACTGAGGAAGCAATGCATAAGGTAAAGACAAGGGATGAGTGAGGAGGTGAAAGCTATTGCTGACAGACCCAGATTGAAACCTTGCTTAGACTCCACCCATTGCCTCAGTGAGAATCAGGATAACAGATCTATCCTGTCTGCCCAAGGTGACTGTTGGATACAGGCCTCACATATGAAAGAAAAACTGGCCTCTCTCCAGCTTTAAAAGATTTACCTCTTCAATCATTGTGAAATGAACTTCCTGCTTCTTTGCTGAGAGAGTCTTGGATAGTTTTTTACCTGCCTGTGATTATTATACTGGATGCTGCTCTGCTATGACTGCATAGCCTGAGTAGCTCTCAGAGAATACAGTTGTCAAATCACGTGCTTTTCTCCAGTAGTTTTCAACAAAGCACTGGTGGCACCCTTCTAAATACTGGTAGCATCTCTTTGTTGCACTGGAAGTGTCTGCAGTACTGAAGGACTTTTAACTCCAAAGAAGCTGCTGTTCCCAGGCTGGCAGACAAATAGAGACAACATACAGCAACCACATGTCATGGATAAATACATGGTAATTGCAGATGCATGGGGCGGTGATTCCCACAGATTGCTCTTGTCCTTGAAACAGTTGTTACAAAATAAATAAACATATGAAACTGAGTTTCTCGGGCCTTACACTGGAATGGTAACAATTGTCTCTGTGGCTGGGAGTAGTTTCTTTCGTCTTTGCTGGCAGAAGAATAAGAATGCCCCATGTATAAATTGGTTCACCTGGAGATCCAGGTAATAGTGCACTGCTCTGGAAAGGAAAGAGGTGCTGTATTCTACAGTGACTGGCCAAACCCATAGCAGACACAGGGCATGCTCTAGCTCCACTGGCTCTGTGCAGCCAGGGTTGTGCTCAGCAGAGGACAGGATGTATAAAAGTCCATCCCATCCTTGTTTCGTACCAGTTACAGAACTGGTATGAACTGCAGAACCCTTTGCTGCAAGTAGTGTGAAAGCTAAAAATTGTCATGGGCTAAGAGAGGGGAATCCATTAAGGACTAATACATACAAAAACTCTCTACTGGGACAAGACATTTCTGAGCTAAGAGTGGTTGGGAGAATGATTTGTGGAAAGACTGTGAAGGTTTGCTCTAGTGTTACATTTTGTTTATACTAGGTGTCTGGTGTCAGTCTTTGTCCAAAGCAGGTTACAGGACTGGCGAGACCTTTGGGCAAGCTGGTAGAGTGTTTCTTTTTTCCTATATTCAACATCTAAAGAAGTGGCAGCCACTACTGCTCTGCTGATTCTTTCTGAACTTGAAACCTGTTAGGCAGTGCACGTTCTGCCTGAAACTTTATATAAAGCTCTTTAAAGCACTGGCAATGGTCGCTCCACTTCTGCTGAGCTAATACTGGCCCAGCATTTGAAGATGACTGGACTTGTTCCCCTTGGCCCATATCCTGTGCAAGACATTCATTAGGCAGTAGCTTATTATCTCCTGTAGTATGTTATGTCCACTGGCTTCACGCTACGTTACCTTTCACTTCTGTTGGTTTTTCTGCCCTGTGGACTTTGTTTCTTCCCACTCAGTAGGACCGGTACTGTAGTTCCAGCCACTGGATGCTGTACCCACTGTAATGGCTTCAACTGGTGCCATTTTCTTCTGGAAGGGGGTAAGAAGAGGCAGGGTAAGTTGCTTTGTCTTCTAGGGAAGCTGCAAGAATATTTTGCAGGAATATGGGAAACACAGTGTGTCTGGGACCTCATGATCTGGATGCAGTTTCCCCAGGAGTAGCTCTGATCTACCTGTTTTGTTAATGACCCTATCTGTCACATGGATCTTGCCCTGAGACAGGTCTGTGTTTGGAGCTCAAAATGGAGAAGGAGTAAAAACATGAGTCCCCATTATCTACAAGGCCAAAACAGAGACATGAGCAAATAATGAGCATCCTGGTGCTTCCCTTCTTAAAGTTCTAGTTGTATTGCCAAATGATAGCTGACAGCTCTCTCTGAGATAAGCTTCCAAGGGACAGCGGCATCACACATAGGAATACATCAGCCTGTCGATGGGATGAAATATTTTCAGCAGCATTAAAATTAGGCAAAAAATGATGCTGGGGTGGCTGATTCTGTTAGATTAAGCCATGGATCAAAGAGGAAATCACAAATACAGGTTGCCTTGCAGCAGACAATGCTTGGGGTAGCCCTATCTGTTGGCAGAACATCAGATTAAAAATATCTCAGAAGAAACAGAGACTATGAGAAAAAAATAGAAAAAGGAAGTAAAAAATGAGGCACATGAGCTCTGAGAATGGATTGTTCATGATACAGAAAGCACAGGAGGAGGAAGTTTACTGTTCCCTGTGGAATGGAAGTGCTGTGTCATGAGATGCCCATCAAAGGATTCAGTCTGGAACTTGTGCCAATAACTCTTGTTGGGTCTTTAACATGCAGTCAGGTGAATTTTTCCAAGCCCTGTAGATGTGATGCAGAAGTGACTGGGCCTGGCTGCATGTCTCTCTCTTCTTTCCTCAAGTTATTCAGAAGTTTTGCTTTATACAGTCTGGGTAGTTTTACTAGATGAGGCCAGTAAATGATGCGAGCAGCTAAAATGACGGGCGTTGAAAACAGCCAGGTGTGGACTGGAGGAAGCCTGAGCACATCCTCTACCTATGCTGTGAGATTTTGGGGTTTAAAAAGGCTTTTATGGGATGCTCACATATTTAACCTCAGCTGAAATTTCTCAGTCCACCTCTGTTTGATCTGAAGGACTTGTGGAAATCTCTGACAAGACTATTTCTGCTTCTACTGTGAAAGAAAGCAATGAGGAAAATGTGTTGAATTAAAGAAGCATTCACTTTTGACAGGCTCTTTGGTTTCTGTAAGAGTGGCAGAGAGGTTCTCTCAGTGTCCTATCTTGAACAGGGCTGGGTTTGACCCTCTGATGCCTGTGTGACAGAGACACCCTGCACTGACCATTTGTGTTACATCACTGCTTACGCGATAATAACAGCTCACTCTTTTTATGGGTAGAAGAGCAGGAATCTGAGAACAAGTGGCCAAGAACACAAGAAAGGGTCTGACAATTCCACTGTCTGAAAGCTGAACTTACTGATCATCAGGGGAGTGAGCAGGACCTGGAAGCTGAGCAGGGTCCAAATGTCCCAATGCTATGTTGGTCTTAAGCTGTGCTTAGAGCCCTGAGCCCTCTCTTCCCTCTGAGGCTTGAGAAGTCCTCTGCCTGTTGTTGCTGCCATTGTGTTATACCTTGGGAAAGAGGAGGCCTGCCTGGAACTTGCAGCAGCTGAGGGCTTCCAAGGATGGTTCTTTACTGGGGTAGCCAAGAGACAAGGGCTTCATTCTGGAGTATATGCAGAGGGCATTTCCTTACTTGCTGAGTAGAGGATCCTGTGCTACTCCCACAGCCCACTGAGGGAACTTATCTATCACTGTGCCAAGCAGATACCAGCCATGGCTGTGAGCAGACTGATGTGGCAGAAAGAGAAGTTTGGCTGGAGAGAGACTGCCAGTGTGAAAACCCTGTTTTGAGGAAGAGTAGAGGTTTGCGCTTCCTCTTGCCACTCCTTGATTCTACACCACATTCACATAGCTGGAAAAGGAGACACGTTGTTCACTTTATGGACAATAGAAATCTTGTTGCTGAATTCTAGCTACTAGGGACAGAGGCACCCTTGTGTCTGACTCCCTGAGTAACAAAGCTGGGATTGACCTGGTGAGCTGCTGAAACAGCTACTCAGGGCCATAGATTAGCTTCCATGTGGCTTCTTCTGCTTTAGAAATGCTGTTCAGTTTTGCTAATTGCAGGAAAATGCCCAGCCAGGCAACTGAATGAAACATGTCTTCTGATCTCCATGGTAAACTAAAATTTGGGAGCTGAGACAGTTCCACAGAGGAGGGGATAGGGTAAGGAAAAAATCAGGTGTTTTTGATGCAGTCCTGCTCGAGTAAATATAGTGTACAAAGCCTTATTATTGAACACAGAAGGAATCTAATGATGGAAGGCAGTTTTCTTGCTCATAGGAGAAAGTATCTTTCGCTCTTCACTCCCTCTTCTCTCAGCTTTTTCTTAGGGTCCCGCTATCATTGCTCCTTGCCTTTACTGGTCCTTTCCTATCCAGCCTATGTTCCTAACTCATCTTTCACTCTTTGCGAATGTGTGTACTGTGCTGTTTTGCTTAAACCTGACCAAAAGCTGAATAAGCCAAAGGCTCTCAGCCTCCTCCAGTGTGATGCGATACACTCTTCCCTGATCATCTCTTAAGTCCTTCTTTTCATTGCTCCAGTCTGCACTGGTATCAGAATCCAGAAGGCAGCATCCCACATTACAGTACTGTCACATGCAGTGGAAGCCAAAAAGCTTCCCTGTCTCTCTGGAAGTGTCTGGGCAGATTGCTTTCACACTTCTCTGGCTTGCATAACATTGATAACACACAGCTACCCTAAATTTGCACTCAGGTCTCTTTGCTGGTTTCCAGATGGTGAGCTTACTCAGGCAGAAAAGCCAAAACGAACACCAAAGAACCTTTTTTTTTTTTTTAATTCCCCTACTGAAAATGCTGAAAAAGCTTTAAGAAAAGCAGAGTTCTAATTTCTATTTATCTCCAGCACCATTTCATAGTACACTGCCTCTGTACTGGGTCTTTAACAGAGTCCCTGCTGCAGAACATAATGTAAGAGCTAATATTTACTCAGCTTATTATGTGAGCAGGTGCCAATTCCCATCTTATTTCATCTTCTTCTATAACAGCAGCAGCTGCTATATTAGGCATGTAGGCATTTAATAAATGTCATCTATTTTAATGTTTCAGTTGCCTCAAAGCTGTTGCTCCCTGATCTGGTGGAAACAGGCTGTGTGCCACAGTTCCAGGATTCTCGGATCGGAATGACTCAAGTGACGGGATGTAGTGAAATAAACCAAAGTTTGGACTAGTAATAGGAGCTCAGAACTCAGTGGCATGGATATTTCCTGCTTCCCCTATGGTCTTGGTGGCCCCCATTAGCCACTGTTTGCGTGGTATCCACGCATCCTTCCTCATGGAGAGCCACTGCAGTATCTGCTTTAATCTTCCATGGAAGCATATATGAACAACATTCAAGGAATGCCTTTTTCTTGTCTCCACTTCTTGACTCTCTTATTGCAAGCCAGCACAAAACTGGAATGTCTCTAACCTAAACCAGGTCCCAGCAAACCTGCTGTAGATTCTTTATAGTATGTGAAATGTGATGTGCAGTATGAATCCCAAATTAAAAAGAGCTTGAAATTCAAGTTCTCAGGTTTTGTTTTCTTCTGGGTAGTACTAATCAAGAAAACAAAAAGAGAGGAATTGCAAAAAATTTGTGTGCTGCATATCTGGAAGCATGCTCTGCATTGCCAGCAGCAACTCAGAGCCCAAGCTCCTCTAACACTACAGTATCTATTCTAACAGATAAACGAATTGCTTGCTCTCATCTTTGTAATTATCTAACCCCAATTTCTAATCATGTGCATGGTGCCAGAGGGCAGGTACTTTGCTCCCTATCGAAGTGAAAGCTCTTGTTCCTACTTTTAGGAGCTGGTGAATGACTGTGGGTAGGAAGTGTTTTCCAGGAGAGACATTTCTAGAGACATATATCCAGGGAGGGATGTCTCTGGGGAAAAAGTAAATAGTCATATTCTATCGGTTCATCAAAAATGTACTCTGACAACTTGGAGGACATATGAAGTACTGCAGGTCTCAGAACATGCACGTCTCCCAAGTTCTGAAGTGAAGACACATTTAGACGAACCTTTTAGATTGTATGCGTGATGGGTAAACGATCAGCTCTTTTGCCCATGGCTAGTATTTTTGGAATTGTGGAAAAATGAAAGCTAAAAGAAAAAATGTGACAAAATATTTCTATTTTTCTATTATTTCTGATTTAGGTCTCACTGGAATCAATGCAAAGATTACAAGTATCAGTGTGGCTTTGGAGGTTGGCTGAAGTGGTCTGTAATGGTGATATGTGAGGCTGATCAGTCTGTGTCATTGATTAGTCCCTATTCACATAGGCATGAACAAGAGGATATGGAGTAGGATTAGTTCTCTCTGTCATCCTGGGAGGACCGGTACTGTCCACATCTGAAGGAAAAAATATAATATAGAAAACTGGGAGAGGATTCAGGGATGACCTGCAAGAATGACTGGCCAAGATGATATCAGATCACATCTAATCCAACTATTAGCACCTGCCCCAGCATGAGGAGTCACACTGGGGAGAGGAGTGTGTGTCATGCCTGGCCAAGGCTGGGACTGTATTTCTGTGCAGGGTGCAGGTGGGGGCACCATGCAGTCCCAAGAAGGACTCCCACCTTGGTGTCAGCCCCTGCTGTCCCAGCTACATCAAAGGGCCTGACAAGTGTCCTCACTCTCTGTTGATCTGCAGGAGAGAAAGGTGCTGGAGAAGAGATGAGGTGTCACTACCTGGCCGCAATGAACTGCCTCTCAGGTCCCCTGCGCCCTGGGGCCTGAGTCTGGGCTACTGTGCAGCGAATGGAATGGGTGGATGCTTGCTTCAGCTGTCAGGGCTCATGGGCCCCAGGCTGTTTAGGTACTGCTTGCCTGCTGTGAGCTTTGCAGCTGGGAAATCCCTGGGTGTGTTTCTTTCTGTGCTTGTGAAGGCTCATTTGCAACCCTGCCCAAGAGAGAGGTGAGAAGTGGCTGGAGGGCAGCCCATGGGTTCCCTGAATGGTGCCCTCCAGTCTGGGTGAAGGCCCTGGGGCAAGATGGGATTAAGATGCACCTACCCTGACCTGTCTTCCACCCCTCTGCAGTTCCGCAGGAGATTTTGCCTGCTCTTCATGTGCCTGGAACTGGTTGTCAGCTTCATGCTATGCACCGTGGTGCTCTGTGCCTCCTAGTATGACCAGGAGCTTGTCTACCATGCACTGCTGTGGGTGTTAACAGAGCAAAGCTACACCTGCCTGGTGTGGTTGATGGGAGAAAACCTGACCATGCTCACTGAGGGGCTGCTGGCCTCCTGACAGCTGTCCATCACCCTCACATCTCTGCAGGACTTGGCCTTCTTGAACCTGCAGGGTGAACACTGAATAAGATAACATCCATTCCTACCTTAGTGCAGTCAGGTGTGCTTTCTCAGTGTCCAGAGGGAGGGCCTTTAAACTCTGGGCACTTGGGCTGGGGGCCACAGATGTCAGGCATAGGAGTCCAGGGAAACTGCTTGGTAGGGGCAGGATTTGTCTGACAGAGTGGAGCAAAAGCACATTGGCATGAAGGTTGGCCACTGTGGTGAGCAGGGCTGGGCCTGGTCTGCTGTGGCCCAAGATCACGGCCTGCAGTGGATGAGAAGAGGAAGAGAGGGAAGGAAAGGATGTGGGACTGGGTGAGGGAAGCAAAAAAGACCTTGGAGAACTACCCAAGGCTAAAGGGCTCCACTGCCCATGACTGCACACAAATATAGGCCTGCTTCCTGGGAAGGACACAGGAGGTGCAATGCCCTCATATCTTCCTGGAGACAAGGTGAAGTGCTCCCATGGGGGGATGGAGGAAAAGGCAAGGAGGAGGTGGCATTTCAGTGCAGGAGCAGTTTGTTCAGGGGAATCTTCTGGCGAAAGGGCGAGACGCTGCTTGCCTGTGGATCAGGCTCAGAGGAGATGCTGGGAAGGGTGAGCTCCCACTGGGAGCATCCTGCAGAGCAGTCAGTGAGAGTGATAAAGAGAACAAGACCTTCTTGAAGCAGCTGGAGGAGGAAACAGTCCAGATCCTTGAGTGTGGTTCACCCTGGGACTATAACCTCATCAAGGTGTTGGAAGGCAGGGCAAGGAGGCACGATGCGAGTCATCCTGGAGGTTTGTGGAGGGTGCTGGGTCTAGTGTCTTGGTTCTGGTGCTGACCAGGCCACATAAGGCCATCTGGGCTGGAGTTCTGGGAAATGAGGAAGGCAAGTAGCTGCCACCCAGCACCCTCTGCTGCTCCTTATATGCCCTGTGCCCCCAGCCACCTCAGTGATTCAATGGTGGGTTTGTCCTGGTGTGTCCAGGTCTGTCTGTCCTGTGCTGGGGAGACCAAACCTGGACACTGCACTCCGGGTGTGGTCTCACAAGTGCTGAGCTGTGGCACAGCATGGCTTACCTAGACTGGTACACAGCCTCAGAGCCATTCCAAGAAGGTCTTTACACCCACATAGAGACAGTGCAGGGAGTTGTGTGCCCGATGGCAAGATTTCTCTACAGGGTAGGTGATCCTAGACAGCTGGGGTCTTTCCAGCAGTGGGAACATAATGGGTCTGAGATATAGCAAGATATGGTCCTGACTACCTGGTTTCTCTGGGAAGTGAGGGACACAAGGGTTTTCTACTGAGGGGGTTCCTGGGAATTATGTTCCTTTTCTACCAGGAATATTAAGCAGTTAGAGTTTGGGGCAGGGGATTCCAGACACTTGTGCCCTCTCCAGAGCTGAGGGAGGGAGGGGGGCTGCAAGGTCTAGGAGTGAGAGTATAGGGTTTGATATCTAAGGAATTGGGTTCCATGTGGCTCTACAAAAGTAGCAGCATCTAGGGGCTGGTGAGGAAGCCAAGACACCTGGGTTCTTCTGGTGGTGCAAAAGCAAGTGGGGCCTAGCAATTAGAGTTGAGCAGGTGGTAGTGGCCAGCAGGACACCTGGTCTTCCTGCAAAGCAGCAGAATTTAGACTCTCTCTCCCCAACCCATGAGGTTGGGATCTCCTTTCTCCATCCCAACATACTCATGACTTGGTTGAGGGTCCTGATCTTTTTCCTGTGCAGCAGTTCCCAGGGCAGCCTGGTGCTGCAGGTAGTCTTGGGTCTGCATCCCAGCACCCAGCTTGACCTGGGGCTGCAGGATGACCCTGCTGAGCTCTGCGCCATGGGGGAGCTGTGTTCCCAGCACAAAGCTCAGAAGTGTCCTGACCCCCCGCAAACAGGTGGATGCCAGAGATTCTGGGCAGAAATACACCTCAGCCCCTCCAAAGACCCTGGGGAGTCAGGCCAGACCAGGACAGTCTGGTCTGGAAAAGATGAAATAAATTAAAAGCCCAACTTCTTATTTTCCCACCTGAGCATTTTTTTTCCAAAACTGAAAACAAATTATTTGGCATTTAGATTTTGGTTTTACCCACTTATGGCAAAAAGCAGGAGGAATCAGAAATTAAGATAAAGAAAGGAAAGAAGAAATACAGCCAGGGAGATGAAATATAGAAACTAAAACAAGCACAAGCAGGTTAAGTAGAGTTTCAGTTATCTTTGTTGCTGTTGCTGAAATACTAGGATTCAGTAATAAGAAAACTCAGAATCAAGAAAAAAATGGAATATGAAAAATATTAAGTTAACATTAAGCTTAAATTAAAACGAAAAAGTCATGAAAGTCCCTGTTACAATTTCTCTGGACTTAAATAATACATAGTAAAAGCAGGAAAGCTTTGGTTTGCACGTGCAACAGCCTCCTTGTTCATCCGCTGGGTGGCCACATGAAGTAAATTGAAGAATACAAACTGGGAAGGAAGGATTCACATGTTAGCAGCCAGCAATCCTCTGCAAGACTCCTCACTGGAAAAGAAAACCAAACAAACAAAACCAAAACCCAGCTCCTCAGATTCTGTGACCCCAGAGCAATGTCATAATGTAAATTTTCAGGATGGCTTTAGAATTTGCAAAATGTTGAGACAACGAAGGCAACTACAGCTGTATACAGTAATTCCATTAGCCAAGGAAGGGACAGAGTGCACCCTCAGCAAGTTTGCTGACRATACAAAACTGGGAGGAGTGGCTGATACCCCAGAGGGCTGTGCTGCCGCTCAGAGAGACTTGGACAGGCTGGAGAGGTGGGCGGAGAGGAACCTCCTGAAGTTCAACAAAGGCAAGTGCAGGGTCCTGCACCCAGGGAGGAATAACCCCAGGCACCAGGACAGGTTGGGGGCTGACCTGCTGGAAAGCAGCTCTGCCAAGAAGGACCTGGGAGTGCTGGTGGACACCAAGTTAAGCATGAGGCAGCAATGTGCCCTTGTGGCCAAGAAGGCCAATGGTATCCTGGGGTGCATCAGGAAGAGTGTTGCCAGCAGGTTGAGGGAGGTGATCCTCCCCTTCTACTCAGCCCTGGTGAGGCCACATCTGGAGTACTGCGTCCAGTTCTGGGCTCCCCAGTACAAGAGGGATGTGGCACTACTGGAGCAAGTCCAGCGAAGGGCTACAAAGACGATTAGGGGACTGGAGCATCTCTCTTATGAGGAAAGACCGAGAGAGCTGGGCCTGTTTAGCCTGGAAAAGAGAAGACTGAAAGGGGATCTTTTGTATACAAATATCTGAAGGGAGGGTGTCAAAAGGATGGAGCCAGACTCTTTTCAGTGGTGCCCAGCRACAGGACRCGAGGCAACAGRCRCAAACTGAAACACAGGAAGTTCCATCTGAACTTGAGGAAAAACTTCTTCACTGTGAGGGTGACGGAGCACTGGACCAGGTTGCCCAGAGAGGCTGTGGAGTCTCCTTCTCTGGAGATATTCAAAACCCGTCTGGACGCGATCCTGTGCAAAGTGCTCTAGGTGACTGTGCTTGAGCAGGGGAGTTGGACTAGATGATCTCCAGAGGTCCCTTCCAACCTCAGCCATTCTGTGATTCTGTAATGTACAGCATGACTGAGAGTGTGCAGACAGGCTCTGTATTGCAGCCAAGATAGTAATTGATGCTGTGTTGGTTGTTACTGTGTGTTTCAGCACTTTGATACCACTTTCAGTGCTAGTTAGTTCTGGGAAAGAATACTGAAGAAACAAGTAAGACAAAAAGGAATTGACTCTGATTTGCATGATTTCAGTTCAGTCTGACATTTAAAAAAATAATCAAAGGTATCATTCCACTCTCATTTGCACAGAATTGAATCAGGATGACTTGAAGCTAATTCAATTACATTGAAAAAGATAAGCACAACTAAAGAGAGACTCAGGTGACACAAAAGGAGCCAAAGTTCAAGTTGCAAGATCAGTAGTTCCTTGTTGAGCTTCTCATATGCTGAATGCTTTCTTCTGAATATGGAACTTGACCAGGAACAGCCTCCCTTTAGACACTATGTATAAACAAAACACAGGAAGCCATTTGTTATAACTGCAGAGGAAAGCTCTCTTTTTAAAAGAGAAAAACTCTTTCATCATTGTAATTAAAAAAAAAATCCCTTAAAATTAAAATTGGGAAATACTGTATCAGGAAAAATGACACTGTACAAAGCCACAGCTGCTGGCAGACTTTCTCCCCTCCTATTCTTCCAGTTCCCCAGAAAAGGCTACCAGATGAATGACCCCAGTTACTAGAACTGTTCTATAAAATAAGACTAACTGAGGACACACAAAAATATTACTTCTGATGTTATCAGTGCAGCAAGAAAGTTGCATCTGGTTTCATCAAGTCTTACCTGCAAACAGGAAGGAAGAATAAGGTGGGATGATACATCTACCTCCAGCTAGATGTTAGAGGGCTATTACAAAGCAGCATTGTATTCTTTACTGAAATGCAATCACACATCCAGAAAAAAAAAAAAAACAGCTGAAAAAGTGACATTCCAGTCTCAGTCATAGTCTTGTAAATTAGAAGCGAGCCTTTGAGTTGGTGAGGTTGCACCACTGTAACACTGGATCCAGATCTAGAATTACAGTTACAGCACAGAAGATTCTGGGTGTAGGGATGGGCTCAAACAAATGAAAAAGAAGAGAGAGTTGGCAAAAAAAAAAAAAAAGAGGACTGCTGAACCAGACGTACAGCAGTAAGAGGACTGCTTCTCTTTCCTCACAACAGAGTACCTGTACTGCAATCCTGCATTCCAATAAATTTGTCTTTTTAGACAAACTTTCATGCTTTGATGGCTGAGGGCAGCCCTGCTACTCCAGGACTCCAGTAACCAAGGTGGAGAATATGCACAGGCCTATTGTTCCCCTTGCTCTTTCACACCACTCTTTCTTCCACCTCCACTGAAGCATCACGTTATGTGATGACCTGCAAACCCCGGTGCATTTTTAACTGCTTTGAGACTGTCATCTCTCTGCTACCTCTGACTCTGCTCTTCAATTCATTGACCCCCAAATATCCAAATGACTCCAGTAAGAACAGACTGTGCCAAGTATATCTGAGTTGTTTCTTTCTCATTGCATAAAAATCAGGTTTAAGAATAAGTGCAATGTGGAGGACTACAGTGATGAAGTCTTCTCATCCAGTGCAGGAAGAAACCTTTACTGAAATCAAATGAAAGATATGGGATTGTGTGGAATTAACAATGAGGCTTTTCACCAGAAGTCCTTCCTTTCGCTTACAGCCAAATTAACTCTTTAAGTGCTACCACAGAGAAAGTAGAGGAGGCACTATGGCCAAATGAAAGTATTCATCCCCCAGGGTTTATGGTAGGAAAGAAAACCTCTAGCACTTTGCCTTGTTCTCAAGCAACACAGCCTACAATGGAGTCATAATCCAGAAGTTGCTCTGTGATCAGGTATTATTCAGAGGATCAACATGAGATTAAGATCTTCCCTCCATCCTCACTCATACCCAAAAATGTCAGCTTCACAGCTGTGTTTCTTGCTTCTTTTGGGGAATGTAGATAATTCATCTCTGCTTAAACGAGATTGTGACTACATTTACCCTGATCTGCTTTTCCCCAAAGGCTCAAATTGAGTGCAAAATATTTCATTCTGCAAGTCAACAATAAATTCAGGTTTACATAAATATACATTTAATCCTATATAAATAGGAATTAAGGCTTTTTAGGAAAGCATACTGTTTATCTAGTTAAATACACACTTAGTGTTTCTATCATCCCGTGTGCTGTTTTGGCTCCTCCAAAATATCATAAATATTTATCTTGGTACTTGTACTCATTTAGAAAATGTTTATCCCCTTGGCCTTGCCCATAAATCAGTATATAAATAAAGGTGATTTTTTAGACCTAAGAAATTGTTACCATGCATCTCACAGAAATCCTTCAGGTACAAATCTTGAAAACTCAGTAAAACGTTGATTGTGTTCAGCCAGCTACAGAATGAATAGTATTTGCATGGCTCTTTTTGTTCTGCAGTGCTGTGCAGGAGCTGTGTAAGTGCTCTTAACTGCAGCTGAAATCAAGAGGAATTCTGCACGTTACATGTCTGCGCTTGATAATCACAGAGAATGCTGTGATAGAAAATATTGTGAAGAAAAGCAACAACCTTCACACAAGCATAGTGTCATTTTGATTCAATGTCAATATTCAGCTCAGAGTCAGACTTAATCATTCCAGTCTACAAGTGGTCCACAGACAAGAACCAGGAATGGAAAGGGTCTAAGACAGTAACGCAGACTACGTGCATAAAGAAAGGTTGTGGAAGTGAGCCTAAACACATTTGGAACACATTTTTCCTTTGGAAAGATTTAAGCTAAACAGCACCAATAAGTTTCTCTCAGCAGAGAATATTTTCAATTAGTCCACTAGAACAGGTAAGGATATTCTAGAATTGTATCAATAGCACAGTCCTGCCATCTTCTCACTGTTTGGTATGTTGTCTCCAATTCAGATGGGAATGGGGTGTAAGCAGGACATAGAAATTGCTTCATTCTCCACCAATGAATATTCATGTGAATTTTCATTTCAGCCTTTTAGACTGTGACCACTTTTTTCAGATACTGTAGAATTCCAGTTCATCAAGAAGAATGAAGAAAGCAGGGAATTTTTGTGAGCACAGAGAACTATTTGTAGATGGTTTCTGAAACAGATATTTGGGAATTTATCTAAGGAAATAAATGTGATCATATCAGGCAAAGAAAATATATACACTCCCAAACAAAAATCTGATTTTTTTTTGTGTGTGCCAGCTGTAGACTAAGAACAAATGTCCACTGGTATAAGAATAACTCTGAATAATGAATAAACTGAAGAAAATTCTAGACTGCTCACAATGGGGGAACAGGAAAAAAAAGCTAAACTACTTGCTTCAAATTACAACTTTGCCGTAGTTGTACCTTGCCTGCTATACTTTTTACTTTTCATTCAGCAGACCCGGAGAAGTCCTAGCTGATCCCTACCAACTCATTTAGGACACAGTCCTTTCAGTGAAAATCAAAATTTTTGCTATACATATTTCAAAATTTGGTCCATAGCACACTGAAACAGGCAGGGGAAGAGTTTCTCTGATGGTTTTGTTTGCTTCATATCTTAGAGAGAGGCTCTATAGCTACTTAATCAGATCAAAGATAGAACTGTCAGTGCACACTCCCTCCATCCCTGGCCACATCTCTCTTCCTGCTTCTGATATGAGGAGAATCAGTTCTGATAACTGTCCTTGCTGAAAACTCACCAGCAAAACAATAATTAGATTTTTTTATTTTGGTTGAATCACCTTCCTGTGGCAGTTCAGTCCCTGATCACACCAGAGCCAGTACCCTGTCAGGAAAGGACTCTGCTATGGAGCCATCTCCTACATTAAAAACTGCAACAGCAGACCTGATCTTTTGGCAACAGAACCCTTGATGGTGCAATCAAATTATGGAAGGATGGACAGTATAGCAGATAACACCTGAGGAAGGCAAAACTGCTGAGTCTGCATTTTCTTTGGTTGGTGGGTTTAGCTAGACAATAAGGGGATGAAATCTTAACTCCCACTTACAGGCAGGTATAGCCCAGGCTTCAGCCACCATAAACTGGCTTTTCTAGGTATATGATAATTTATATCACACAAAGTTTGGATCTTATGTGTACTACTTCCTCCCTTAAATATTGAAATATTTCTCTATTCACGTTATATGAGAAATACTTATAGTCTGCTGTTTGGGCTTCCATAACAATTTTAGAACATAATAATTTTAGAACATGTTTAGAACATGTTAGCACAGTTCTTTATAGTTCCACAGGACTATTTATAAAGATACCTAAACTTTTAATCATGTCACAGAATTTCATTGACTATTTTACTTCTTCAGCTTGACTTAAGAGGATATATCAGGGGTCGCAGGAAGAGGGGATCAGGAGAGGTTCCTGGTGATAGGAGAAGGCAAGCTTCACACCCATCTTTAGGAAGGACAAGAAGACTTATCTGTGGACCTGCGGGCCAGTTAGCTCACATCAGTCCCCGTGAAGGTTATGGATGGAACCTTCCTGGAAGCTACTCTACGGTGAGATCTCTGTACCACTGATCACGATACTCAGAGCACAGTGGTCCAGGCAGTTGTCCATCCATCTGACAGTATACTTAACCATCTATACATCACCAGTTAGGCTATAAGGATACTAAGGGAGATAATGTCAAAGACATTGCTAAGTCAAGGTGTGCAACATCCGCTCCTCTCCCCCTGACCAGTGAGCCAAAGTCCAGCTGGTGATTGGTTACGGGTGGAGTGCCCTCAGAGATCGATACCAAGGCCAACACTGTTTAATATCCTTATTAGCAACCTGCATGATGGGACACAGTGCCCTGGCAGCAAGTTCATAGACAATGTGCCAGTAGGGGAAGCAATAGATATGGAGACAGGACTGCTATTCAGACGAACCTCGACAGGCTGGAGGAATGGGCCAGCACAAATCTCTTGACATTCAACAAAGGCAAATGTGAAGTCCTCCACATGGAATAGATTGAGGCCATGGACTGGCACAGGATGGGCAAGGAATGGATAGAAAGCAGCTTTTTAGAAAAGCATCTAGGAGTTTTGGGGTGAGGGGTGAGTGGAAGGGCATGTATGTTTTTTCTCTGCTCAGTTTAGATGAGCAGGGTCTGAACATCACAAATCAGAAGCGCTGCCACACAGGCCAGCACTCACTAATGTAATAATGAAGGTGACACATGGACAAACTACTCCATGGAGACAGTCGGTCATTGCAAAAGGTGACTTCACACCTACTGGCTGGAGCTCTTTGGTCCCCCAGAACTTGGGATTACTTAGCTGCATTTACTATGCTGGTATCACCCAAGTCTAACCAGACCAAGAATCACGTATATGTATAAAGTTGCTGGATAACCCAGTCAGGCTGTGAAATTTCTGCCTGTCTCTACATGACAGACATCTCTGACATACAAGATCCTTGATATCACTTTCCTGAGAGCCCTGGGGATTCTAACTGTGAGCTCAAATTCTGTGAAGAGAGTTCTTCGGGGCTTGAAAGGCAAAACAAGGTGAGGGGACTTCAATTGTTTGGGAGAATGCTTCTTATTTCACTATTTGTTGCACACTTACTTCAGAAGTCAATCCAGATGTGGAAGGACAACACTACCCAATACAAGTGCTGATGAAACTTTTTCAGCTTGAAGAATCCCAGTTTCCCAGCAAAAGATAACTGCAAAGCTCAAATGTTTTTCTCCCTTTATCTTATCTTAAAACTACCCTGTTCTGTATGCATTACATAAGAACCATGACCAGTATTTCTCTCTTCAGAATGGACCTGCTGGGACTGGCATGCCATCAGTTGACAGCTATGCCTGTCATCAGTGTAAGCAAATAGCAGACAAGGTCTGGAAGCAGGCAAGGGAGGCCACGTAAGCTCATTTTCCTGAACGTGGTCAAGGAATGTGGGGGGTGTGTGCTGGAGGAGGAGGAAGATTACTTCTTCCTGAATTACTTTTCAGAACTTATACTTTTCAGGATGTTCCTGGATTCTTTTCAATGAAATCTTTTCTGTGACCTGGTTTGGCCACATAAACAGCTGTGCCAGGTGTCAGGCAGCTCAACAAGAGAAAGCGAGCTGGGAAAAAAGAGTGACAGCAAGGCAGACAGGAGCAATGACCTTGCCAACAAGGTGCCAGGATCCTGAGTCAGCAAGTCAGGGTAAGGATCAAGTACAGAGACAGTGATCAGGGTCAACCCCAGTCCAGTGGTCACACAGCAAGTCCGTAGTCCAGCCCAGTGACCACATAGCAAGTTCATAGTGACAAGACAGGTCTGAGGTTAAACGAGGAAGTCAAGGCAGCAAGTCAGGATCGAGAAGGTACAAGACCAGGCATAGACATAGCTGCTGCACAGCTGTGATGTAGCATTGGTGGGGGCCAGCAGTAAAGTCTCAGCTTAAAAGCAGCTCCCAAGAGAAGGAGGTCCTGGCCTTAATCCTAGTTTTCTTCACAACAGCTCTTACCAATGAAAGAGCTGAACTATTAGAAGTGGAGGGGATCCACAACTGGCCTTGACATGAGAAGAACCAGGCAGTCATGTGGTGACAGTACAAGAGACAAGAAGTAAAGAAAGAGGCTGCTTAAATTGTTTTAAAGATGTGAACAAAACCTTTAACATCAGCAAAGCAAGAATAGTGTCCTTGTGTGAATGCAACAGATCAAAAAGAATGTAAAAGCTCCCAGGCCATTGTCCCTTTTAAAGCCCTTTTCAGATGAAAGTTGACCGCTGAAAAGAAAGTTTCTGCTGAAAGCAAGTTATGAATGAACAGCAAAAATCAAAGATGTTCTTTAAAGGGCCCTTACTTTCAGGGTCACTTTGACACAGAGCTGACCATACATGGGCTGAACAGGGGGACACAGCAGCACAAGTAGCTTCTTCCAAGGCTTCAACTCTGAGTCCGTCCTGCCTGTCTGAAGTCACTATCCAGAATACTCCTAATTTTACTGATGTATAATTATCAACTGCAATGATTTCAGACAACTATATCACTTACAGTTGGAATTAATTAACAATAATTAACAATGATTAATTAAGAAGGAACAGGGGGCTCACAGCTGGCTGTCACACCTTAAGGCCAAGCAGACAGTGTGGAGACTAAATGGAGTCAGATACCAACACACATCAGATGTATGCAATGCTAACAAGTAACATGATTTCCTTGTCCTGAGGAAGAGAGAGCACAGTCCAGGAGAGAAGTCAGACAGGTCACTGCAGTCCTGACATATTTTCCTTGCTCTGCAGAAAAGATGACGTGATCCAGGAAAAATGTCAGGCAGGCCAACATAGTTCTTCCAGCCCTGCTGTGTGTAGTCTGGCAGTAAGGTCATGGATTTCCCTCCGTTTCTTCTCCCCATTCTCTCCAGGGTCTCACTTGGGGTCTCTTCTGGGTCTCTCTGGAGTACCTCCCTGGTTTCTCCAGTCTCTTCCCAAATTGTGTCTCTTTCAGCACTCTCTTGGGAGTATCTTCCCGGTCTTTCTTGTGTGACTCCAAACAACATCAGTTACAGGACTGAGTAAAGAATACCCAACTCCTGACTGGTTAGTTCAACTTCCCTTGGAGCCTATCACTTGGCTGTTGCCTCACTGGCAGTCACAGTCTGCCCTTCTTGAAGGTTATACGCACTTTCCCAATGACACATTTGCAACTTTCACAGCAATTAACAGATTGTTTACCCTTAAGCTTCTCCCTTATTTTTCTCCACATTCTTATTCTTCTCTATTCTCTTATAACTAAAGTTCAACCAGGCCCAACTCATCCCGACTGCCACACAATGTGCTCCTTATTCTATACATGATCCTGTAATGGTTCATACAAATTAGTTCCATGTAATCATCAGGATTCTGTGTTCTAGTTCTTCTGTGGTGTCTATCCCCAAGGCTTGAGCAACTGGAGTAGATTTCCAACAATCTGATCAACATTCCTACCACGATGAATACTAGTGTTTCTTAGTGGCGGACTTGGGGAGTGGGCCAAAATAGTCAACTTGCCAGGCTTCATCAAATTCCCACTTGTTCTTCTAGGCCTAGGAAATAGGTAGCATCCTTGTCTCAGCTTGCTTTATCACCGCACATACTTCAATCCTGAATGACCTGGGTAACTGTCTAGGGGAGATTCTCATTCTCTGGCCCAACAATGGGTACTACTGTGGTCTCTGTGGCCCACCATCTCATGGGCCCATTGGGACACAAACAGTTCTCCTTTGTCTTCCCAGTCTGGGTTAATTGTTACAAGCAGAGCTACAATGTCTGCCTTTGTGCATTGGTTGCCTTTAGCATTTTGGCATTTTTCTGTGGCTTACTTGTTTGGGATGTGTGCATTCATATGACGAACTAATATACACCTTTGTAGCATTTGGTAGGCTACTGGTTGCCATGCCTTAGAACCCAGAGGTTTCTGTCCCTGTTTTTCCCATTGTGTCTATCCATCATTAGCCACCACCCAAGAGTCAGTGTGGGCCACTTTACCTGTTCAGGGACTTCTAGGGCTATTTGCTTGTCGTTTGGCATTTGCTTCTGCAAACTGACTGGCTTTTCTTGTTTCACTCAGTACAACCACACAATCAGCAAAGTGGGTCCATGCTACTGCTTTTCACAGCCTTTGTCTGCTTTTGAGTTTGCAGGAGCCATCAAGGAACATGGTGTACTTTTGGTCATCAGATGAGAGTTTGTTGTAGGATGGTGTTTCAGTAGCTCTGTTTTAGTCTGAGGGTTCAGTCTGTAGTTCCTCTTCCTTGGGCCAATTTATAATTTGTTCTATCAGTCCAGGGTGTTCTTTACGTCCCAGATGTCCTCGCCAGGTGACCAGCACAGTCCACTTGTTCCAGGTAGGAGCAGTAGTGTGACAGGTGGGAGCAATCCCTGAACATGAGTGTATGCAGGCAATTGAGGCATTAATGTAAGCCGCTGTTCCTGGTATTTCAAATGTTGCTCGGACTTTTTCATAGGCAGTGAAGATCTCACTCTCTTGAAGTCTGTAGTTAACTTCTGACTCCCACTATCTGCAGCTCCAAAATTTCAGTGGTCAGCCTCAGATTTCATCAGGCTTCCTCTATCATACACTCCATCTGATGAGGCAGTATACTGGATATTTTGTACTCTGCCAGCAATTTGGATAGGGCCCAAGGCTACTGCCTGTGTTACTTCTAGCTTCACTTGTTAGAAGGCTTGCTGTTTCTTTTATTCCCACTCAAACTGATTTATCTTTCAAATCACCACATACAGTGGTTTCACTAGTTGACTGCAACCAGGAATGTGCATTTGCCAGAATCCTACTATCCTAAGGGAATGCTTGAGCTTTCTTTGTGTTGGAGGGTTTGGCAAACATAGTGTTTTTTTCTGCCACTTCACTGGATATATGTCATCTTCCATCCACCCATACTTAGCGACTATATTTCTGTAGGGGATTCTTGGACTTTAGACTTCTTGATGGCACATCCTGCCTTCAGCAGGATATTAGTTTCTAAGGATTCTTGAATCAGTCCATGGCAAATGGTGGAACTATGTTTCCACCCTTGGGGTAATTGATTCCGGGTGTATTGGATTCTTTCCCAGGTGAAAGCAAATTGCAGTCTACATTCTTCCGCTATGGGAATAGAAAAGATGGTGTTGGCTATGTCAGTGGTGGCATACCATTTTGCTTGTTTTGTCTCCAGTTTGTACTGGAGCTGGAGCATGTCTATCAAATCAAACCCTTAAATTAGTCCTCTGTTCTTGTCTATTCCCCTATAACTACAGTTTGGCCATGCCCAACCCATGCCAACTGCTACACTGGCCAGAAAAGCAAAACTTGCTTTCAAACTTGAGTTGTGGCCAGGTCTATGAAGATGTGCACCCCAATGCTAAAAGCAATGTCCTGCTCCGAACCCATTTTGATGGGTTAATTTCTGCTCCCTACTGCTGCTTCAAACCAAACGGTGGGGTAATGAAGTTGGGGAAGGTACTGGTGGTTGAAGAAGCCTAGACAAACACCCACCCTCCAGCAGACTCACTGAAAGCAGAAAGGCTCTGCTAAAATCCCTTCCACCCAGTCCCTGCACTGAGGTTGCAGCACTTAGGAACAATATCAAACCAGTGGGCTGCGTGCCCCCTTCTGGAGTTCCCGTTAGGAAACTGGAGCGTGACAGGAAAGGAAGAGATCAATCCACCAGCAGCTTGAGGTGAGGTAGAGTACCAGATTAGAGGCAGCAGTAACATTTCTCTTCATGTAGGCCAGATGCCTAGGCTCTTGAACCCCTTCCCCTTCTCTTCTCCAGGCTGAAGAGGCCCAGTTTCCTCAGCCTCTCCTCATTCTTCATGTGCTCCAAGCACCACCCCATTAGTGGCCCTGTTCTGGACTTCCTTCAGTTTCTTGACATCTCTCCTTGTACTGGGGGGCACCCAAACTAGATACAGTATCCAGATGCAGCCTCATCAACGCTCTGCAGAGGAAATAATCACTTCCCTCCACCTGCTGACCACATTTTTGCTATGCAGCCCAGGCTGTAGTTGGTCTTCGTTGTTGTGAAGACAGACTGCTGACTTTGTCTCAGCTCCTTGTTCACTGCTCTCCCACCAGTCATCCTCTAGGCCATCCTTCTGCAAGGGGTCAGTGCATCCCAGTGCAGGACTGCCTTTGTTGAACTCCAGGAGATTCATGCTGGCCCATTCCTCCTGCCTGACAAGGACCTTCTGAATAGCAGAGCTTCCCTCCATTTTATCAACAGCTATAGTCCTCTCCAACATATAAACTGACAGCTGGGACAGTCATTGCATTTTCTCTTGAATAAACTCTTGGCCTACAGGCTTTAGGCACTTTGGCCTCTAGCTGAACAGGTGCATAGTCCCCTTCTGGTGGCAAAATGCCTTGATGGAAGACAGGGGAGATGTTGATATCAGTCACATACAGCTACTTCTCTGAGTGGTGTGGCTGACAGCAGCAACCTTGAGGAGAATTTCTTGTGGCTTAGTATTGCTGTAGGTTCTGCCTAGGAATGGTTGTGGTTGGACAGCCCTCAGAGGTGGAACTCACTGGCAGAAATGCTGCATCAACCCTACTTGTAGGAGCTGAGGGTCCTGTGAGCTAGCCAGGGCAACACCAGGCCCAGGGAAGGTTCTTTGCATTGACAGTGTGGCACATATGAAACACTTTGTTCTTCCTGTGCCAACTGGGATAAATTCTGTGACATAACTGTGCCTGCCTATGGCTTGCAGTGTGGACCAGAACTATTGCCTTCTGTAAGGGCTGACATGATGTCAGAGGTACTTCCCATTGGCTTCAGCTTCATCTGTTTCCCAAACTAGCCATGCTGCTACAGGATGGCACACCAGGTGCACAACTCTCACCCTGGCCCAGGCCTGTACAGCTCTCACAGTTCAGCATGTCCAGAGAGCCCGAGATGCTGTGGATTCAGGGCTGTGACTGTAGCCTGGGCGAAGAAGTAGGATCTAGCTGGGATTTCAAGCTGGCTGTGCACCATCTCCCCCTCTGATACCCTTGTGCCCAGGTGTCAGGAGAATAACTCTGTGTTTGAGCTGTTCTAGTAAAGCCAGCACTGCCTTGCTGTGTCTCAGCACCTGCATGCCCACGGTATCCAAGACCTGACTGGCCTCCCCTCTCCAGGGAGATCATCTTCCTTACTTTCTCCCAGCTGCTCCCAATCCATGCCAACCTCAGCAGTTCTCATCTCCTTGCAGTAACCCCTATGCCTTTTCCTGCTAGCAAAGAACTGGGCTAAACCACCCTCCAGCAACAGTCCCTTTCAGTCAAATGAGGACAGAGCACCCAAATTCCTATGGAGTATCTATGGGTCCTCCTTGCCTCACAGAGGGGTGCTGCTAGAGGGCACACAGGGTGTGTGTTCCCGGGAAATGGCTCAGCAAGTGAGATTATTGCTAGGATAGTTTCCGGGATCCCAAGAGGGAAGCCACATCCCTAGCACTCAGGTGCACAGCAACTGCTTTTGTGGCTCAGCTAGTTGGGATGGTAGTTTCCCAATGGTTGAAAAAGCAGCCTGCTTTGTCTGCTTGCAGGAATGCCACTTGGCAAGGGCAGAGGACACCCTGTTCGGAGACTAGGAAAGAAAGGTCTGAAAAACACCTTGTGCCTTGTCCATGTCAGACACCACCCTAGCTACAGCCTGAGGCCAGCATGAATAACTGGAGCAGCAGCAGGGAAGGAGAAGGGCAGGCTCTCCCCTCCATCCAGTTAGTGAGAATCAACTGACTACCCCAATTTGTAGCTTAGCGGTGTTGACAAAGTGAATACACAGGCAGAGCTTGGATGAAAGACACAGTTTTCACTCCCCATCAATGTTGCTGCCCAGTGTTTGTGCTCAGGACCTGAACCTTGTCTGACATGACTGCAAGAGAAGGGGCAAATCCTGAGTCTTGCCAGGATAGGGAGGAGCAGCACACAAATGTGTCAGCTTCCAAGCAGTAACTGGCTCTACTGAGAGCTTGCACTCAGGCCATGCTCTCTGAGAAGCTAGAGGTGTGTGTTTTGTACCTCTGCACTTAAGAGAACCCTACCCCCACCACTTTGCATCCTGGCTCTAATGACTTAATTTCACAGTAAGAGAATAAACCATTATCAAATACAAAATCCATGTTGAATACTGTACTTTGACTGTTCTTCAACAAATCTCAAAGATTTTTCCAACAAGGGAAGGAGATGTGAGGTGTAACCAAAGCCACTTAATTCCTCCTCCCTCTCCCACAGATGTTCACGACTCAGGGGCTTTCACCCTGACAAGAAATACTCACAAAAAATGGGGGACTGTAATTTACATCTCTTACAAAATCTGGAAAAAGTGATTCATCAGTGTTATGCTGCTAACAGCAATAATTGGATATTCCTTAAGAATCTTAAGTAAAAGCATAGCAGTGTCAGTCAGACACATACTTACCGTGTCTTGACTGAGGCCTTACAAGGTGCACATCATTGCAAGAATTACTTAAGGCAGAACAGAACAGAGACACCTGATTTTCTGGACTGCAGAAAAGACTATAGCCTAATGATTATTTTCATTGCAGAGCTGCCAGTGTTGCACAGTTAAGTCACACAAACACAAATTGTTCTGAAAGACCACTTCAACTGTTAGCTGTTCAAGACACTCTAAATACATATCAACAAAGAGGAAATCTCCACAATTAGAGGAAGAACAGGGAGAAGTTTCTAATTTTTTAAAATAAACTTTTAATAGGCTTTTCATAGGCATGATTACTATGGGGTCTTCCAGCCATAAGCAATACTGCACACTGCAACACACCACAATTTCACTGTACATGAAAAAGTCTGGGAAGAGAATTCCTTCACTGGAAAAATATCATACAATCACTTAAATAAACAAAGACAGCATTACAGTGCAAACAAAATCTTGGTTTTATTTATGCTGCAGTTACTGAGAACCTTCTTTCTAAAACTCTTTTAAAAAAATAATTAAAAAACCCACCCACTTACAACCAACATTTTCTGAGATGATTTCCTTTTGCAGAACCAAGAATCTTAGTCTGATCCTTGGAGGTGCAAACTGTATACACAACTGTACGATGTGTATTGACCTGATCTGAAGGGGGCAGGGGGCTCCCAACCCCAAACTGCAATAAAAACAGCACGTGCTGGCTTCATTTGACTTTGGATCAGGCCCACATCAAGAAAGATTCAGTACAATAGTCCTCTCCATGAGCTAAAGAGCAAACACTTAAGGATGCCTGGCAAGGTCCTGGTTTACAGGAATCTTGGTCTTGGCAGCCAGTTGCAGAGCGAATAGGGGCATTTTTCCCTTGCAGAAGAAAAACAGGCTGTAGCTCAGCAACAGTGCCAAGCTCTCAGAAATTCACTTCAACATGCACAGCAGGCAACATGACATCTTTCTGTCCCAGGAGGCCTGAGGGAGTTGCCAGAGCCCACACAAAGAATAGGACAGCAACAGATGCAATCTCATTCTTCATCTTTGCGAATTCTGCCAACTTAATGCACTCATACTCTGGCGAGAGAGAAACATGCACCATCACAAGTGCCTGTATGCTCTTGCCAACTGGTCAATCTTATGAGGAGAAGTGAGAGTTCTGGGAAGACATTAGGGCAATACAAGGTGCATGTAGGGCAAGCACATAAAAAGAGGGTGTTTGGTTTCATTTGGAGAGGAATGTTGCCTCTTTGTTAATTCTGCTGTGCCACCCTTCTCTCAGAAAACCAGCAAGAACCTCCTCCAATGAAGCTTTGTCTGAATGTTGGGTGAGATGGAGACAGCTGACTCAACACTGTTGCTATACAGAATGACTGTGGGCTCCTTGTGTATGTGTGATCAGCTCTCACTGAAACCGCTGGATGGAAGGACTCACAGCAAATTCATATGCAGGACAAGACAGGCTTAAAAGACAGGCAGCAGAACATTCACCACTGATGGCATTATATGGAACATCTTGAAGTTCTTATCAGATTAGACAATACAACAAAGCACTACTTTACAGGCATTAAATAAATGATTATTCCATTACTTTTTTCAGATCTGCACTTATTTCAAAGCATACATAGAGGGAAGAGTAGGAAAGAAAGCTGAATTAAATAACAATTTCACAGTCCTATTGCAATCTATAAAATATGTAAACTGCATGCTATTTGCTACTCCAATAGCTGATGAGCACTCTAGACATACAGGTGGGAGGTGGCACGAGGTCAGGACTACCAGGCTACTGATTCCTCAGTTCCAACATTTCTGCACAATTGCAGTTTTTCACTTATCCCCTTCAACAAGTACATGGAGCACATACCAATTATCACTCAAGTGGGTGGGCACTGAGCTGGCAGGACTGAGGTAGGGTAGTTTCTGCAGTGCTTCAGGCCAGCAGTGACTGAAATATAGCATGGAGCTTCTGCTCAGGGGGGAAACAAAAATTAGCCAGGAGGCATGTGTCAAGGGATCATGTTGTAAGAATACCATTTACATCAGAGAACCAAATTTCTGCTCTGATACATACTGCACATCTCATTTACACAGCTGGAAAAGCCAGCTTGTGGAAAGGCAGTGTGACACACACTCTAAGTCTGCTGCCTCAGTGGGACAATTGTTTGCCCCAGATGAAATGAGCAAGTGAAGATTTTGCCTGCAAAAGCCTTGTAAAAGCCTTCAACCACCCTCATGCATAAATAATAACCTACGCATTAAAATGACTCATTCTTAACTATTCACCTGCCCCTATGAATGAAACTTGCAAATGAAGACAGTAACCCTTAGAGATTTATTATTGTACCAGAAAGGATAAAAATATATATTAAACCACTATTTTAATTACATTCCCTATTCATAAATAATTGACAATGATTTGCTCTCACAAAATTATTTGTTAGGATTGTGTGCCTAAGAGGACTTTGCATTGTTTGACTACCCCAAGAAACCKCATAAAAAAGACATATCAAGCTGAGCGACCACACAGAACCACAGGGACTTGCCTGCTAAGCAGCTCCTTCACAGGTCCACCAAGACCACATGCCAGTATTTTGATGGAATACAGTGTCCCTCAGGGTCAGAAGTTTCTCAGGGTAGCAAGAAAATGAATGTTGCTGGTGCCTTAGGGCTGAGAAGAAGTTGTTGATTCTTTTTAAACCACGGAAGAACTTTATGTTAGAAAATACCTTCATATTCACAGAGAAGCTCTGGGAAGGTTATCTGTTCTCTTTGAACTAAAACAGGATTCCTTTCTCTTAAGTAGAAGCACAGTTCTATGGGCATGCTGTAGTGTAAGAGTACCATACACACAGTCCCACACAGAACTCTGCAGAGAGCCCCTGTGACCAAGACTAGAGGCAGCCACTCTCCATCACAGACTGAAGTGCTGAATTCTGGGAATGGAATCCATGAGACTCAGATTGCCTCTCACCTCCCATCCACAGGAAGGGGTGAGACGAGTATTATAGAGTCCTCACAGCCACAGGGTAGAGAAGTGACAAGTGTTCTGCTCCTTTGATGGGCAGCTTTCTTGTAGTGTAGTAGTGGATGACTTCAGGAACAGTGTCAAAGGGAGGACTGTTCTGACCCAGGATGTATTTCTCTTTGGTTTTCATCAGTTTCATGTGCATAAAACCTTGACTGCTCCTGCAAGGAAAGCAAAGAGTTAGTTCATGCCTGTGTGTGGGAAGCACCACAACAGCCTCTACTTCATGATTCAGGGAAAGGTAGAAGAAGTTTCTGGGTGACAGGCTGAGAATATTTAATACGTCAGTGACTGTTAGCTTGATACTCCCACGGACAGCCTGAAAGAAATGGAACCTAAGCTAGGATACTGTTTTCACCACCTACACTCTGTGGCGATTCAGCCTTTTCCTGCTGGATCCAAGTTCAAGGCTGCCTCATCCTGCAGCTGATCAATCCATGCCAGAGGACAACTGCTTCCCCTCCTCCTCCGCAAATTTTGCAGTGAATCTCCCCTTTTCACTACTGCCAGTTATCACGTGAAGACCAAAGGCCAAAGGTTTTGGCCTTTCAGAGGTCTGAGTCCCTTTTCATTGAGACAGATGCAGGCTGTAAGGCCCACTGATGTCAAGCAAGGTCTTCACTGCTGCTGGGGAGTCCTCGGGGCAGACCATCCCACCCTGGCAGCAACTGCCCAGAACAGGGCCATGTCCAGAGAGATGAGGTAACTTAGCTGGGAAAACATCCCTGCAACTCAGATGAGCCCACTCCTCAAGGCAATGGCACAGAGACTTTCAAACAGCAGAAGAATGCTCCTCTCCTGCACAGTGCTGAGCAAAGGCTGCTAGCCTGCAGCCTCTTGAGTCAGCCTGTAACTTCCACACCAGAAATAGGCAGTCCCTAGGTCACCTGCCTCCCTACATGGCACTCTGCCTCTTCAAGGGAAGGCTCATGAAAACAGAGGGAAGGGAAGGGCAGCACAGACAATGCCCTGTCTGCTCCTGCCTCCCCAAAAGCAAGCCAGACAACATAAGCCAGTCTGCTAGGTAGCACCCCCACTCCTGTACAGCACAGCAGGTGGTAGACCTGCTCCCATCTATTCCCAACAGTGACACTTCAATCTCTGCTCTCTTTTGTCTGGCAGACTTGCACACTGCATAGTTTAGCCAGGACAAAACAAGAACAAAGGACAGCTCCACACTTCAGGATGTTAAATGAAGCCTAGAGAATTTTCACAACTTGCTCACTGTCCCAATCCCTAACATTCTGGCTCCAAACCATCATCTCTTCCAAGTGTTTCCAGGAACAAGGACAAACATGTTACAACTGGAGAGGGCAGTTTCAGCAATGAAACCCAGTTTAAGAGGACACAGCAAGCTGCAATAGGAAAACATAAATCTTGCTGTGTTGAAAGCAGTTTTTCTTAAATCCGCCATTTTCTATTTAGCAGACAGCGTTCCCTCTAGAAGTGCTTGGAGAACAAGCAAACTCATAATTTTCAGACATGTTGAGCAATTCTATGATGAAGTGACCCTTTCTGTTGAGCAAAAATCACTGCAGACCTTGTAATTATAGCTCTACAAGCTTAAAATCTTGATTTATTTTTTTTTTAACAGGAAAAATTCTTTTTCAAAGGATAATTGCTCTCTAAATGATCTCCTTTAAGCCAGGGTGACATCTCTAAATACTTTATCATGAAGCAAGATATAGTGTGCCCTTCCTTCCGTTCATTATGTAACCACTTTGCTACAAAGTACTTTATGAGTCTGCCATTAAAATACTGGAATTGCAGGTGGCTTCTAATTTCAGGAGTCTGGCATGAATGGCAGAACAATCTGCTAAATTTCTCAGACTTTTAAGGCAGCAAGGGCAGATATACAGGCACCTTTTAAAACAGCAAGAAAACAGATACATATAATGTAAGCAAAGTGCTATGAGCTATGAATTCATGCCAGACACCTGTTCCATTCTTAGTATGGAGCAGTGTGGATACACTGGTTTCGAAAGCACATGGTCACCGAGCCTTCAGCAGTCGATATCTTTGGCTACCAGAGCACAAACAACAAAGGGGAAGCATCTATCTATATCATGACAAGCCAACCTTTTGGGGGGGGGCACACAAAATGTGAAGATGAGTGAAGAGCAACATGACCTGACAGTTACAGACAGCAGCCTTATGGAGTTCAGTCCACACAAATACAAAGTTTCTGCCCTTAGGATAGAATGATCCCATGCAACAATACAAGCTGGGGCCTAACTGTCTAGAAAAGAAACCCTGCTATGGTGGACAACACAGAACATGATTCAGCATCACTTTGCAGCAATGAAGGCCATTTGCAGCCTACAGAGCACTGGTGAGGCTGCATTTGGATACCGTAACTGTTTTGAGGGCCCCAGTACAAAAAAGAAGTCAACAAATGGGAGCAAGTCCAGAGGAGGGCCATGAAGATGGTCTGGGGCTTAGAGCACATGAAGAGTAGAGAGGCTGAGGGAACTGGGCCTGCTCACAGAATCACAGAATGGTTGAGGTTGGAAGGGACCTCTGGAGGACTCAACCCCCCTGCTCAAGCAGGGTCACCTACAGCACATTGTATAGGATCGCATCCAGGCAGGTTTTGAATATCTCCAGAGAAGGAGACTCCACAAACTCTCTGGGCAACCTGTTCCAGTGCTCTGTCACCCTCACAGTAAAGAAGTTTTTCCTCATATTCAGATGGAATTTCCTGTGTTTCAGTTTGTGCCCATTGCCTCACAGCCTGGAGAAGAGAAGGAAGAGGAGAGGGGATCAAATTGTACCCATCCACTGCCTAAACAGGACAATTACAGAGAAGACAGAGTCCGACCGCTCAGAGGTGCACAGTGAGCCAACAATCACAAGCTGCAACAAGGGGAGTTCCCACTGAGCATAAGGAAAAACTTCTTCCCCATAAGAGTGGTGCAGAGAAGTAGGGGGGTCTCCATCTTTGCAGGTTTTCCAAAGCCCTCAGCAACCTGACATAGCTTTTGGGTGAGTGCTGCTTGGAGTAGGGGGTAGGACTGGACATCTCCAGAGGTCTATTCCACCAAGAGCCTTATAGAAATCTATGGCAATTCTTCACCATCTCTATATTTCAGAAACCACTAACCTAAGCTTCCAGCTCAACAACTATTTTGACCTGAAAAACATTTAGAAGAATAAAGACTATTAAGGAAATAAGGTCAAAGAAAAATCAAAGAAATATATGAAATTTTATTTTGGAACTCCCAAGAAAAATTTTTTTGAATGCCTCTCCATGTCAGTTCCTTGATCATCTGAGTTAGGAAGTTGTCAACAATGCACTCCAGAAATGTCCTGAATTGCTTGTGTCCTGCTCCAGCAGATATCAGAGTGGCTGAAATCCCCCGGGATGATCAGGGCTTCTGAAAATGAAGCTTCTTCCAGTCATCTGAAGGTCTCGTCTACTTCTTCCTGATCAGGCAGACCACAGCAGACAGCCACTAGAATATCATCCTTATTGGTTTGCCCTCTCATCCTAACCCATAAACTCTCAGCAGACCCATCACCCATCCCCAGGCAGAGCTCTGTGCATTCCAGCTACCCTCTCACATAAAGGGCCACTCTCTCTCCTCGTTGTCCTGACCAGTCCTTCCTAAAGAGCCTTTATCCATCTATCGCAGCATTCCAGTTGTGTGGGATATTACACCACGTCTCTGATCCTAGTGAGACTGTAGCCCTGTAACTGCACACAGACTTCTATTTCCTCCTGTTTGTTCCCCATGCTGTGTGCATTAGGGTACAGGCACTTCAGAGAGGTACCCCAGCATGCCATCTTCCTAGAAAAGGCATGAGAGCTTTCCCCATAACATGGTCTATAGGCACTTCCTTATTTACTTACATACATATGGGATGATCCCACTTCAGCCCTGTTTTGTTGATCAAGATGTCTCTACTGCTTACATCACCCACACCCTTTGGTTGCCAATCCTATCTACCACTTCCTTACTTAACTATTGGCCATCGTCTCCCCCCTACCCCACCCCACCCTGCCTCGTCATTTCTAGTTTAAAGCCCTCCTTACCACGCTGGGCAGCCTGTCGGCAAAGATACTTTTACCCCATTTTTTCAGGTGATCCCATCTCTAACAAATAGTTATCAGTCATCAAAGAGGGTCCCATGATCGCAGAAAACAAAACCCTGTTGGTGACACTAGCTGCACAACCAGTTGTTGACCTGCAGGGTCCGTTTGATTCTCCTCAGACCCTTCCTCCTCACTGGCAGGATCAAGAAGACCACCACCTGGGTCCCCATGCCCTTGACCATCACTCCCAGAGCCAGGTAGTCACATTTGATACTTTTCAGGTCTCTCCTGCCAGGATCATTAGTGCCTAGGTGGATGAGCAGAAGGGGATAATAGTCCAAGGGCCTGACAAGCCTCAGGTAGCCTCTCCACAACATCCTGAATGTCAGCCCCCGGCAAGCAGCAAATCTCCCTAGACAGCAAGTCAGGTCAGGTCAGCAGATGGGGTCCTCCATTCCTTGCAGTCAGGAGCCTCCCACTGCTAACACTCATGCTTCCTCCAGTTTCTCATGGATGGCTGAGGCTCAGCTGGCACAGGTGCTCCATTTAAGAGTGTTCCCAGCTCTTCATCAACTATGAGAGAAGTGAACCTATTCCTAAGTTTCAAGTCTTCTGGTGGAGCAGAAGCCCACCTCCTTGTACCAGAAGTGGCAAGGTTCCAGCCTTCACCATTGTAGTCGTTTCCACTTTCTGACTTGATTAGGCACTGTCTATTCCTGCCCCTCCACTACAGTGGGAAGTTCTGACTCCTAAAGCCACAGAGTCTCAGAGAAGATCTGTTCAATCTCCTTCTCATTCTCTCTGATGCTATGCAGTCTGCTGACCTCTTCCCAGAGCTCCTTGACTTGCTGGCTCAGCTGACCACTGAACACCTTCTGCACGCAGAGAGACCATCAGCCCCAACCTGGCGCCCCAGGTACTTCTGGCTGTCCAAGACTTGCAGAGCTGTGTCCTTCTGATGCTCTATCTGGGTTGAAGACTCTGATGTTGGAGTGACAGTTACTCCAATAGCTGTTGCGGACCATGCCCTGTGGTGCATGATAGTTGAGAACTGAGTTGTGGTGCATGATAGTTGAGAACATGTGTGCTGGCCTGATTAGTGTTGCCAGGCCCTTTTTGGCACCCTTCTGTGCAAACATTTCACAAGAAACCACAATAAAATCCACTTCCATTTTAAGCCAGACAAAACACTATTAAGGGGAAGACTTGCAAAAAGGAAACTCCAAGTTTTGACCTTCTCTAAATCTAAAAGCTGAAGAAACTTGCTGAAGGGCAGAAGATAAAAGGAGGTGGGACACGAGACGTACACTATCAGACATGCTGGATTTGGAGTTGGTATTAGTGGGGAAACATCTGAGAGATTCAAGAGTAAGAGAAATCAGTCCAGTGTGATGGCATAGTGAGGAAATAGCTGCATCATAGCCACGTGGCCAGAAAAAAAAAAGGGTGCAGACTGCAGGACAGACTGCTCACCTCCTGTCATTTGGATTTGCCCTTTGCCAACCAGTCAGAAGGAATCACATCACCCTGCAACTGCRTGTAGAGAAAACTTGCAGTTAATGGGGACTGGACAGTAGACAGGCTATGGAGGACCTGCACGCAGGTCCTTCCCAGCTATCCTAAACTAGGTGGAAGGAAAACAACCATTGAGTCCTGGAAGCAAGGAGCAAGGCACTTTCCTGTGTAATTATGTCTTTTACAATGATAAAGCATTCCCTCTTTTTCTTTTTTTTTCTTTTTTTTTTTTTCCTCCCAGTGGCATCTGCAAATTGCCAGCTCAAACTTGGAAAAGCAGGATCTGATTGGATGGAGAAATGCATCAGCAGAAATGAAAACACTTCAGCATAATGAGCTGGCCAAACAAATACAGTAGATACCATCTCTGTTGTATATATCAATAAGCCAAACTCATGGCCAGCTGACAGCCAGTTCCTTTAGGGTAAGTACCTTTTTGCTGCTTCAGCTCCTTTTGGAGCAGTGTTCTGGTTCAGAGGTCAGAGAGTTAGAGCATTTGCTTTGAGTCAAGAAAATCTTTCTGCCGCTGTTTCTTCCCTCCACTGCAAAGCAAGTGAAGTACGGCATGAAGTAATTGCTCTGTGAACACATTGTTTCAAAGCACTGTGGTGCACAATGATGCTGCACAAGGCAGCTCCAGCTGCCACATTTCCCATCAAAAGAAGAGTCCTTATGTCATTTTCTCTTCCTTTGATAAAACATGTTTGAGAAGCAAGCTGCAAATCAGAGAGATCTCCCCAGCAGGTAAACCATCTCATTAATGTATGCAAGCTTTAAAATGACACATAACACAATTCACACCAATGCTGGATATAACTTATTATCATAACAAAAAGCAATTTTTGATCAAGAGGATTATGAAATACTGCCAGTGAGAGAGACCCTCATAACAGAATCATCCACTACTAAAAAGCAAGATATTTAATAACAGATTATGTGATTTTGCAGCTGCTGGGGCATATTGCCTACAGCCAGAATACACTTCCTACACCTCTTACTTTTCCTGGTAATTGGTCAATGAATTTTTCATGAAGCATACGGGCAACAGTTATGCTAAATCAACTCCTTTCACAATAAAATGACTTAAAACCACTTGCACAAAGAAATGATGTCATTAGGGGTAGAGGGGCCACACTCATTTCTCAAAAGCAGTAATCTTAATGTAATCCACACATAGTTTGTATTTAGAGCAGCAGAGACTCATCACTGTTTTCTGAGATTTCTACACTAGCTCAAGGCAATGAGATCTCTCCCCTATTTCTCCTTTTCAAGAACTCTGCATTACAGTTTTTGAGAGATGTAGGTTCTGCAATTGCTGAAATCAGTAACAAAGCAAACTGATTTCTGGTGTAGAAGGACTGAGCTCAGAGATACCTCCCCATGCATTAATTTTATCGTCCCACTGTGTTCTGTGACAGTTTGCTCATTTAGCCATTGAAAGCTGACTGCCTAAGATTAGCACACTTGCAGATTTTACTTATCCAGGCCTGTTTTATTAAAATCAACCACTAACAAGGATCTTTGTGGAACTTCTTATATGGTTGAAACGTCAACTGGTCATGTGCAGGATTAACAGATATCTTCACTCTCAGCTATCTTCTCTGGGTTTTTTTAGTGAGAATCCTAACAGTCCTCACTCAAGCATTAGCTCCCCTTTTCTAGACAGTACGTTAGAAAACTTGTTAGCAAATGAATGGCAAGCTAACCTAACATTTTGATCACTGAAAAGTTGGTATTTCCCATCTGCTCAATCTGTTTCTGCCCTTGTATTTCTACAGTTTTTGGGTTCTCCTCCTAAAAAAACACTAGGTAAAACAATCTGAATGGAAAGCCCTCAGAAGTGTTTTTCAGAGCTGATTTGTGTGAGGGTTGAGGAGCAGCAGGGGTGGCAACTGGGAGCTGTGTAAAACTGACCTCAAAAGTTTGCCATGTCAAGCATGCAAACTTTTTGTTCACAAAGGAGAAAGACCGACAGGCAAAAGAATGTAACTGGACTGATTTTTCTGTTGCTGGGTTTTGTAGCCAAGAACAACGTACTGCTAACTGTTCACTGCAAACACCAGCAAACTAGTTATCAACATATTGTTCATCATGGGCAAAGATCAAGTTTCTTTCCCAGCTACTTTTCCCAGATGTCCAGCACTCCTTAAGCTGATCAGTATTCCAGGCTTAATAGTGGATAACAACCAACGTTATTAGGAAGCCATTAATGATGTTTTCAAATCCTTTCCTCACTCACAGAATCTTGAGGTTGGAAGGGATCTCTAGATATCATCTAGTCCAACTCCCCTGTTCAAGCAGGATCATCCAACAGCAGGTTGCCCAGGACCTTGTCCACATGACTTTTGAATATCTTCAAGGATGGAGACTCCACAACCTCTCTGAGCAACCTCTTTCTGTGCTCAGGCACCCTCACAGTGAAGAAGGTTTTCCTTATGTTCAGACAGAACCTCCCGTGTTTCAGTTTGCGCCCATTGCCTCTTGTCCTGTCACTGGGTACCTCCCTCCTCTTAGTTTGAAAACATGACATTGGGCATCTGTTGTCTGCCCTCCTTGTTCCAAATAAACCATCTGAGTAGTCACTAGACACAGCTAGAAATATCAAACTAGACATTTCCCATCCTCCTGAATAAAGAACAACAAATCAAGTTGGAAGTCAGCTTAGCACCTTGAAACTCTGCCCCTAAAATTAAGTACTTCCAAGTGCATTTGTTCCTGTTCAAATCTCCATTAAGAATCCCTCTGCACTGTACTTCCACACTGTCCTCCCCCATTTTAAGTCTCATTTGTTCCTGTTACAGACTCTCTTCTTTTGCTGTGCCCAGACCCAAAGAGAAGCAGTGGCTATTAGTAACAGGCATAGGCAGAATGCATCTACACTTGTTTTACGGATCTATTGATGCTAGACCAGTGACTACAATTACAGCAACACTGTTCACAAGGGAATCCGGAAGTCAATATCCCTCCCTGTTATTCTCTGCCAGACCCTTTCATTTCAAGTCCTGTTCTTAGTAAGCAGAGATATTACTGAAATTTTGGGTACAAGCAATGAAAAAGATTAGTGGTCAAACTGGTAATAAATCAGTTTCTGCTTCTTTATTTGAGTACTGTTGCATCTCATCTGAATTTTACAAGTATAAGCAGAAGATGTCCATGACAGTGAGTATTCCTGGTTTTGGAATTAGGATTTTTCAGTCTTTTCCAGTAACAAGAACTATAGATCCTGCTGGGCCCAAGATTTCCAAAGAGCAGAGCATAAAGAAAACCCCAAATACACATACAGAAATGTTGATGGATGCATGTACCTGAGGAGAGCAGACACAATAATTTTGCTAGAGAAGCTGCTGGGACCTGACCAGTTTAAGTCAGATGCTATTGTTAGTATGGGACTTCCGAATAATCCTATGATTTCTCAAACGTTGCAGTAATTCTTTCCCAAGCTTTTGCTTAACTGAGGGAAAATAGTGGATTTGACACAGGCAATATTCACGCCTTCCTTTTCTCATTTCAGCCATTCTGGTGAGTTTCAAAAGAAGAATAGGAGAATTCCCAGCTGCTAATCCCTGTACTAAATTACTTCTGAACTTTCAAGTACAGATGTTTACACAGATCCAATACTTGATATATGACTAATAGTCACACCTTGTTTAAAGTGTTTTGCAACACAACCCTAAAACCAAACAACTTTGAATTACAGTTTCCCCATATTTTCCCTTCAGTTCTCAAAACCCAATGAAGATGGGAAAGAAATTGTGTAGACAGCTCATTAGACTGTGCTTTGTTTGATTGTGTGCTTACAGTATGGTACAAGAACATTCAAGAAATTAAACTTTTTTTTTTGGGGGGGGGGGGGGGAGGTCTCCAGAAAAAGTTACTGGCTTTGAAACATCACTCATGTTCATAAACAGAAAAGTCCTCCCAGCACTGCTTTAGCCTAAAAAAGTGCTGCTTTGTCAGAACACATTTTCTGCATCAAGGCATCCATTTTGATGAAATGTCACTTAAGCAAGGAAAAAAAAGCAACAACATTGCAATAACATCAAAAAAAATCCAGCTATTTTGGAACCACATGCTTTGTTTTTCCATTCTGAAATGACTTTCAATTTCAAAATTTATTTTATGTTCTATTCTGTCACTTCTAACAAGTCCTACAATGTTTCAGGCCAACCCACAGCAAGAAATAAAATCTCCCCTTAAAAATAAAATCCTGTTCCTACCTAAGATGAATGATTACTTAGAAAAATCCTTTCCTGGAAACATTCAGAGGCTGACCTGTCCACTACTTTTTCTATCTCAGCTCTGCTCTTTTCAAGCACAGTGCACACAACAGTATGTTATTCCGTATCTGACAGCCACTGTCTCCATGAGCAATAAACAGTGTCTGTCTTGGCTAGCAAGGGCTAACAAAATATCCCCTTGCACCACTATCCAACACACATGAAGACCATTCTGCTGTGTCAGGCTCCATTTCCTACAGCCACTTCTCATTTGTGGCTTGGGAGGTAGGACGTTAGCCTGTTGGATAACACCAAGTTACAGGGTATTCTGTGGAAGCAATAGAGTCCTTGTTGTCTGCAAACACCAACTCCTCTAACACTTCTGTTTTGACTGCTAGTAGACTAGATATACATTTTAAAATACTTTGATTAAATTGCTTATTTAGAGAGCCATGAAAAATTCCCCTTCCTCTTTATAAATTGTATTGGCAGGAAATAACTAGGCATTTCTTACAATATTACAACTGTTACTTTCCAAGAAGATGGTAAGTATTTTACATCAACTAAGAGGTACAAAAGCAAGCACTAATCCAAAAACTGGCACATGCCCAAAGTCTATGTTCTCAATTTTGGAAAACAGGACTTGTTCTACAGACCAATTCTGCATTTTCCTAAGTGGCAAAAAGTTTTGCTTGCAGTCCCCTCTGCCATTTAGGGAAAACTACATGTCTGTTTATGAGCTCACGGTATCAGGATGTCAGTAAGCAATCCATGGGTGACAAAAAGGTTCACTGAACTCAGCTTTGTTCTCCCCGCAGATGCTGATTGTGAAGAAATTAGCTGGCTTACCGAGCAGAAACCAGAACCCATTACTGTTTTTACCTCATACTTTGCACATTTAGCTGACTTGTGGAATAATGCTAATCTAAAATAGTCACATTTCCACACACTGAAATGCGAGTCAGGAAATGAAGTGCAGGCCTGGTGCAGCCTTGGGAAGGCAGAGGTCCTGACTGAAAAAGTTAAAAATCCAGAAACTCTAACTGTCAGAAGCCAAGAAATTCAAAAATCACTTAACTGTGGCAGGGCTTCTCATTGCTTCTGAGAAATCTTTGTGCAGAGTTGAGTATTACATGTCCCTTGTGGCTACAACAATCTCAAAAAATAGTGAATAAACAAAGAATGCAGGGGCAGTTGTATATTAGGGTTTTGAGGTGAAATTTAAATATTGGAGAAGATTTCAGGAGGATCAAAAGCATGCAGTGCTACTCTTCAGGGCATCAGGCTGGAAACCTTTATTATAGTGAATGAACATGCATTTGGCAGTAGTACTAATTCTGAAAATACCCATCATTCATTCCAGAGACAAGGAGCCATTACCACCTGTCAAACAAGAATATACTTGAGGCACATTCAGATCAGTGGATTTCCCTTTTCCTACACACTTATTAAGTATTCTGTCAAAATCTGTCAGCTGTCCTCACATACACTAAATAATTCTGTGGAAAGGGAGAGTACAAAAATGCATAGTAACAAAGGCTCTAGCCAAGACAAAATGTATAGAATCTTGTCTCTTCCATCTCTAAAGAAAGCAGTCACCTTTTATCCCTCTGACTCAACAGCCCGTGCAACTTGGTTTCAAATTTGAAACCCTTCAGTAAGGCAGATCACTGCCCAATGATCAGACAGAAATAAATTTTACTATTATACCATCAAAATGTTAGATTCATTGACAGGATTTTAAAGGATGATTATTGTTATTGTTAGTTACTATTACAGTAATTAACAATAATTATTGTTAATTTTTATTAAATTCTTCACAACAATGAGGACTCACAGCATTCTAGAAGGCTCTGGGTGGGAATAGACCTCTGGAGATGTCCAGTCCAATCCCCTACTCCAAGCAGGACTCACCCAAAAGCTATGTCAGGTTGCTGAGGGCTTTGGAAAACCTGCAAAGATGGAGACCCCCCTACTTCTCTGCACCACTCTTATGGGGAAGAAGTTTTTCCTTATGCTCAGTGGGAACTCCCCTTGTTGCAGCTTGTGATTGTTGGCTCACTGTGCACCTCTGAGCGGTCGGACTCTGTCTTCTCTGTAATTGTCCTGTTTAGGCAGTGGATGGGTACAATTTGATCCCCTCTCCTCTTCCTTCTCTTCTCCAGACTGAACAGGCCCTCAGCCTCTCTACTCTTCACGTGCTCCAAGCCCCAGACCATCTTCATGGCCCTGCTCTGGACTTGCTTCCGTTTGTTGACTTCTTTTTTGTATTGGGGGCCCTCAAAGCAGTTACAGTATCCAAATGCAGCCTCATCAGTGCTCTGTAGGGAAAATGATTACTTTCTTCGATCTACTGCCCCTGCATTAGGTATTAGAGCCCAGCAGGTGGTTGTTCTTCATTATGCAAGACTGAAATCTAATACAGTATAGTAATTGATGTGCTGTTTTACTATCAAACTTAGCAAAGGACCTCACTGATCCTGATCTGCCATAAAGTCATCGCTGAACACCTGAAACACACTTTGAAGTGAGAGATGGCTCTCTTCCTGCTTCTGCACATTCACCTCCACCTCTTTCACCACCACGCTTGCTAGCGAGGAACAGATGTAATATAAGGAGCTTGCAACCAGGCATCTCTACAGCAGTCAGAGCTTGGGGGTTCTGGCCACAGCACAGTTTACAGGAGTATGGATCTCCAGATTTTACCTGGCCTTGTGCAGTTACAAATTAGGTTTAAGTAAAGAGCAGGAGAGTACGAGTGGGCCGAACATCTACAAGGGAAGGAATCCAGAAAAGAGCCAACACAAATAAGAGTGTCACCAGCTGTGGAAGGGCAGAACAATGCAGGGCTGCTGGAAGAGCTGCAAGAGAGGTCACAGCTGTCCCTCAGGCCTTTGAGATCTTTCTGTTCTGGGAGGTAAATCATATTCCTTACCTTTTTTGCTACAGAAAACGTCAACAATGCTGATAAGGAGGACGAGCTCTCTGGACCTCAATCCAGAATCCCATGGAAGGACATTTTTTGCCTCACGCACTTGTCATCAAAAATAATTTCTTGTTTATTATTGAGATGAGCAACATATGAATCTATACATCATAAAGACCATTTCTCAAGCCAGACTCCAGAGGCGGCCAGTTCACACACAATGAATTGTTACTGGGTAAACAATGCTAACTTGAAATCACAGGTGTTGACATAAGCAAGTTAAACCACCCTGATGAATGCTTTCACCTGCAGATGCATTTTGACTTGACAACAGAGCAACTTTTATGTGTGCTTCACACTCATTGTACTGCCATTTTTGGAACAGGAGCGAGACAACAAACAACTCGTGCAAATTTCTGTGCAAGCTAAACCTGTCTGGCCCTCTCAAAGTCCATGGAACACAGACACTTTCCTGATTTTGGAAAAGAGGGTCTTTGGAGACATGTCGATTGTTTTAAATGGAATTGAAAAATTGCTACCATCTTTTAGTATAAACTTTGCAAATACAGGCAATATTTACGCAGATTCTCATTGCTAGACATAACTCTGCTTTGGGAAACTTCCATTTCTAGTCTTCCATTACAAGGGGAATAGTCCAATGAAAACACTGATTAGGTTAAAAACAAAACAAGAAAAAAACACCAAAACCAGAGCAGTACTGGATGCTTTAAAAAACCTGCCACATGAAGCTAAGGAATAGACTTTAAATTGCTAACAATCTCAACACAAAATCAGGATGCCATTGTTCCTTTTTCTCAGAATCAGAATGTATTGCACTGAATTAAGCACATGATGGCTCACACATGCTGACAAAGGTCTCCCAGAAGCATAAACACACCTAAAATGCAATGATGAATGTGAGTGCCTGGGGGATGTGTGCAACATTCAGACGCTGCAATTTTTGCCCCAGAATTATCTTAAAGACACACAGCCACACAATTACCAGAGCTTACCTCACACCCCACAAAACAATTCCACAGTCTACTGATGTACCAGTCAGGCATTTTACCATTTCCATAACTCAACAGAATCATTTTTGCCTAAACAATAATAATAAAAAAACCTAGAGTCATAAATCAAGCAGTATAACCAGAGGAGACAAAAGTAACTCATTGGATTTCAATATCAACTCAACCACATATTGGAAGCTTTAGTTTAATGAACTAAAATGGCAAAAGATAATGCTCCTATTCATATTCAAAGTGCCTTTGGCTCCTGAAACACTTAAGGAGGCTTGGAAATGCAATTTAGAAAGGTCAGTTTCAGTGCTTCATAATGTGTTCTTTGGATAACAAACCACTTGTGGCCAGTATTTTATCAATTTCTGGACAACCTATTTCCACAGGGTGATTTTTTTTGTTTGTAAATTAAATCTTGGTCTTTGTACTCTTTCATATGATTGACTTATTCTCTAATGTGACTGATTTATGCACTATTACATAATAAAGACTGTTTTATTATTTGTCTCAGAATATGCCTACATCGCTCACATGATTTGCAGCAAGACTGCATAGTATAGTTCCAAAAACTTACTTAATCTTGGTGTTCATTGCCTTTTTCCACTCAGTCCCCCATATATAAACTCATAAATCATCCACATTCACAGGCAGAGTTTGCCCTCAACAGAGACTAGAGAATTAGCCAGGAGCTGATGTTTTACAGTCACTGTTCCACAGAAAACAAGGGAGAACTTTATTTTTGCTCATGTGTGTGAGAAAGTAAATCCACCCTTTCCCCAAAGTTTTTCCACAGAAGTTATCAAAATATCCATAAGAGAGAGATGTGTGTGTTCCTTGATTTTTACAAAGACCCAGAACTAACAAATTTCATAGGGTCACTCCTTTGGGTATGCAGATGTTTTGCCTGCCCCTCACCTCCCCTTATAACTATGGTAAAGATGATCAGCCAATGGGAGGATGCCGGATAAAGGCAGCTGAGTGCTCTTCAGAGCATATCAGTTAAGAAGTGAGAAGTGATTGAAGTCATTTGAAAGCATTTCATTAAGGCTTCTGTATCCAGTTATAATTTTTACTGATGTGCCGAAACAGTGAAGGAATCTCTCCTCAAATTTATTATATTTTTTTAAAAAAAGTAACAGCAACACATTGCACTTGATTAGATAACTAAGAATGTATTTAATAATCACTCACCTTAGGCGACTAAGCCAGCATGCTGCCAAAGCAAGTCTGGCTGGCCCATCACTCCAGCCTTTTGTAGGACCTTCACCACTGCTTTCCTGTGTACAAGGTATGGCTATAGCAGAGACCCATATCCACTGCTCCAGGGCTCTATCTCTACCTGTAGCTACCTTTCAAGGTGGCCAAATTGGGAAACAGAGGGACCCAGAAGCAGCTCTAGTGTCCCTGAAGGAAACATGCAATCCAGGTGGACTGTGAAAGAAGCAATCTAGTGCATCTCCCAGCCCTTCTGCTGTAACATTAACCACTCAAGCTTGGCTGGCAAACATTTGCCTTACACCAACAGGTGATGAGTTGTTGTTTACCATGTCCAGCTATGGGGTGGCACTCCCTTTTCCTGTGTACCTCAAAGAGCCTCCCAGTTCCTTGCATAAAAGTTCTGTCTTCAGGCAACAACGCATACTTCAACAACAATTCATTTCTTTCTTTTTTTTTTTTGGAGTGACTTGGCTATCACCTAACCTTCACCCATACAGGCCTTATGGCCCCATTCAGTCTGCCATGGGACCACAGAGCTGACTGTGGGCTTGGTCCTCTGCCCTTGCAAAACCCCTCCTTAATGAGCAGTAGGACCATTCTTAGGACAATAATCCTTTTAAAGGAACAAGACAGTAGGAAAAGCAGAGATACACAAGGAGATGTGACAGAGGTGGGGAAACTGAGAGATGTTACAGTTGAAAGCCAGTGAATCTTCTCATTTCAGATGTCCCCGCAAAGCCCTTCACTGTCCTGCTTCTGGCAAGGAATGCAGACCAGGGATGCACTCCCGTGAATCAAATGCAACTTATTACCCTGAATGGACACATCAACTCAAGGACATGGAAGAGCAGCAATGGTCCCAAAACCTGGCCCTCTCCCTTTGGTTCTAAAAGGCCAGCAGAAGGATCTGTGCACTTAATTAAAAATAAGCAAACAAAAAAAAACAAATGCAACCCTGATGAGTTTGTCCCAGGTGAAGGGTTATGGGCACCTGAGGACCAGGACTACCTTGCTCTATGGGGCTTTCACAGCCTTGTGCATCAGCCCACATCCCCTCTAGTTTCCACTGCACTGGAACATCTCCCAGACTGACAGAAAGCACCAAGCATGCAGGTGCAAGGGAAAGAGGCTTCATAGGGAGAAACTGAAAGCAGCCCTTCAGTTCTATAAGGCAGTAGAAGCCCCTGCTACTCCTGTGTCTCTCCAGTATACTTTTAAGAGCTGCTATGTGGCACACGGTGGCCTCTGGCAACTGCTCCGGACAGCCTGAGGACAGTGATGCTTGGGTCTAGTATCTTCTGGAGTAGATCAGGCTGCACAGCACTTGAGCTAAAGATTTTCAGGGTCTGAAGGGATACCAGGCAGCCCTGAGGCATTGCTGGGAATTTTACGGCATTTAAACTCACAAGGCCAGAACTGAGTCACAACCTGCTTGTTGCAAGTTGTGCTGTATGGTTTTCGAAGCAATGTGCTGAAGAGGTCAGACTAGACTACGGGATGAAGGTTTACAGGAGCACCTGAACATGCAAAGCCCGCTGGAGTAGATTTGGAGGGTAGCTCTGGTGCACAAGGAGCCTTGCTACATGTGACAAGTGCCTATTACGTCTGCAGACCTAGGAACAAGCCAAACAGATTTACCATTCCTTTCTGGGGGACAGAGCTCATCTTATGCTCTTTTCTCCACATCTTATGGCATGAGGGTACCTGTGCTGTTTGGGGCAGGAGATATTCAGCTTTGTTTCAAGCATGCTAGAAAAGATAATGATAGAGGAGTTAAGGGGTGCAATAAGAGGAGAAAGAGTGGTCTGCAGCTGTGGCATTGGGGTGGATTTGGAGTCCAGCTCCAGCACATAGTGCTACCAGCAGGAGCTACAGCAGTGATCCAGAGAACACTACTGCTTACATACTATGCTGCAGCCCTGCTTCCAAGGTCTCCTTAGCAGGCTCCAAAGCAAAGCAAACTGGCTCAGAACAGCAGGGCTCTGAGATCACTCTTCGGAGAGGTATATGCTGCTCCTCAGAAAAGACCATGCAGAAAACATGACTTCCTTCAGATGCTTCCTGTTCTTATATATCTTTTCTGCTCTGGTCAACTGTCATCCTTTTGCTATAGGTACAAAGGTATTTTAAACCAGTGTTCTTCAGCATTGCTACCTATCGACAGTCTTTGAGGGCAGGGCTGGCTTGAGTTCTTTTACATCAGAGCTGTTTTCTAATCTGATTCAGAAGGGGATGAGAGCAAGCATCTACCATCTCTGGGGAGAGTATGGCATCTTACAGCTGTAACACTGGCTCACCTCTAGGCTGTCAGATGGCTGTATGCTCCGTGTGGCATGTTCTCAAACGGCAGGGGAACACAGTGCTCTTGCACAAAGCCATGTGTGTGGACTGTGCTGTACTGGAATCACATCACGTGCCTAAATGTTGAGGGAGAATTCAGCAAGATGGAGATGTGTTTGTTCAATGTCACGGTAGGAGAGACAGCAAAAGGTCATGGTCCATCCTCCTCTGGCATTTTCTTCTCCAGGCAGTCATGGGAGGCTGAGAGAGCAGAATCACCAAGAGAAGACCAAGCCCATGATGTAAAGAGAGGAATTAAAGACATTTTGTGGCAAGGGTGAGGGCTAACGGGACCTGTCCAGGAAAACAAGTGTACCATTATGTCACAGTTACAAACATTTCCTTCTAATGCTAGATGCCTACACCTAAAATCAGCTATAAACAAAAAAAGGCCAAACTGACTCTTGAAAAAGGCAGGAAGGTCATGTTGGTGCTGCTAGGCTCCCAGCAAAGCAGGCAGCTCTTCGCCCCTTCCAGTCCCAGTGATTCCCTACTACAGGGAACAATGCAAAAGTCGTGTCACAGGGAAAGATCAATGTAATTGCACTCCTGACAAAAGGCTAATTGGTGGGGTGAAAAAATGCATTTAATGATAGGCAATTTCTCTAAGTTCCACAACTTAGACAATTTTTTGGAGTCGACTCAATGTGCGTAATCATCCCTCTCATTAGACTTGCATAGTTCAACTCTGTATTCAGCGGAAGACTTAGTAACAATATCAAATTGTTATCTCCTCAACTCTATTCTGTTTATCATAGTTGATCATTTCAGCCTCAGAAATGTGTATACACATTATCCAGTGAATCTTTTGGATTATCTAGCTAATAATGCCTTTTGCTACTTTGAAAGTTGGAAATCTTTCCTTTCAGAGCTTAACAAAGCAGAAGTGACAGGTAGCTGATCCCTCTATGTAAATAGGAAATTAGAAGTGGCTGGGTTCATCTTAAGAGATTTTTGATAAAGAAGGGGCCTGCAATTGCCTTCATAACTTTGCATAAAGCAGCACTGCTCTGATTTCAACTAGTGGCCAAACTCTGTTCCTCTAAGACACTGCAAAGAAGGGAGAATAGTCTTTAGTGCTACTCTGACTGTAGCTGCCACTTGAAAGATAAGACCTTGCTGTCAGTCCACACAGAGCCTGCTTCTTGATTTCCACAGACATGCAGGAAAAATATACAGGTCCCTCTGAAGCTCAGCCTGGCCCCTCAGTACCTAGCAGCTGCCCTGAGCCCAAAGTCAATGGAGTATTGCAGGGCAGTTGCAGTCACCAACTTTGCTTCTTGTTGTGTGCATTGGGGTGTCAGCAGGAAAAAAGTAGATGGTCTACGAACACGTTCCACACATCACCTACCCCAGGTAATCCTCTTGTGGCTGGAAGCAGGGCCTCCACTATGAAGTAGGACACGAGAGACCAGCTGTCACCCCACCTAATGGCCTGGCATAGCTAGACTCTTAAATCGTTTAAGTATCAGTGTTTTCCTTGTGAGTTAAAAGAGTTCTGGCTGGAGCCTTAGAAATACTGATCACCCACAAAGACAAGTGGCAACGTGGGGCCTTGAGGAAGTCAATGCTAAGTTCAGGGCTCCAACCCATGGACTATCCAGCAAYGAGGGATATAAACACCTTGTAGCTGGCAGTAGTTTGGCACTGATGATATCACAGTTCAGAGACTTTCCAGTCTTATCCTGAATGAATATAAATAAATAGCTCCAGTCTGGAAAAGTGCTTATCTTATTGAGCAGATAAAAAGTGGTCTAAACTTTAAAATATAATTTTGCAAATCTCTCTTTGTTATATGGTTTGCTTTTTTCCAGCCTGGGTTCTCAGTTCTAGATCACAATCTTAAAACAACTTAAGTCTGAAAGTGATGTTATTCACACCTGATGGTCTACAAAAACTATTGCTGCTGCACACAGGCCTCACTGTCATCTCATGACAGCACCATGTCACAACTCTTCAATATTGACAGAAATCCCCTGTGAAAGAAAGCTCTTAGATGTTTTTAAAAGGACAATACTTGTTTTCCAAAATACATTGTTCTGGTACTCAGTGCCACTGGGACAGCTGCTACTTTCTCCAGAGGTACCTTTGACTTATCAGGGATGTGCTTAGCTGACAATTGACAGCTAAACTGAAACTCTGTTCACAGTTTTTGTTTACTGTAGTTTCCTATTCTGGTACTGACCCATCTGAGAAAAGGGAATTTGACTGATAAATTCACATGCTTCTTCACTGCAACCATGCCAGCACCATATGAATTATAGAGACAGTGGTTTTACTGCTTGAAAGCAAGCTAATTCTCTATTTACAATAAGATTATATTATACAGAATAAGATTATTCTGCTATTTGCTCCAACTGATCATGGCTTAAGTACTAAACAACATCGGCTGTGCAAATGTGAACCTAACTGCTGTTTTCTACCCTTTCTGTCAAAGAAGCAAGACAATACTGAAACAAAAGAAAACATCAATAAAGATCAGGATGTAGTCAAACTTAAGGGAGTATTCCCAAAGTCATATAAAACATTTCTGAAGAGGATTCTTAACATATTTCTGGTAACAATTCCAAGGGAATTCTGATATAAGTAATGATCTATAGCAAGTAGAAGGGAGTAGAGCCTCCTTTCTTGACATGCCTGGCAAAAAGCCATCCCCTCTATAGCTAGGGATAAGGGTCCCAGTCTACCCTGCAAAACCTACCACCATAGGCCTGGCAATCAAGACACCTTTCATTTTTGGGGATTAGGGGCAGTACACCTCAGCAAAAGACCTCTGAGAAACAAATATCAAACACCTGAAGAAGCCAGTTGTCTGGCAACACTCCCAAATAAAAAACACAACAGCATCACAAAACTGTGGGTTTTGGGGCCATTACCTACGCCCTACACAATGTTTCATCATCAGCTTCAGTTTGCATGTCAATGATTTTACTGAAATCATGGCAGAAAACAGTTAAAACTGCAGTTAGCTTCAGAGTCAGAAGTCAAACACTAGCATGTGCCTATACTCTCCAATGTAACTGTCACAGACTGCTTCCTGAGAGGTCATTCCACGGTAACACAAGCCATACACTGTACACTAAGCAGGGGCGCTATACAGATCATATGAGAGCAGCATCTAGGACAAGGAGGCAGCAGAAAGCAGAAGCCAGAAGCCTAGTCCAACCAACATGGACATTCAGGAATTACTTGGAGGACAGCTGTCTATTTCTTAACTGTGGCATCTATCAACTCCAAAGCAAGGATTCAAGAACCATATTCTAGCACAATTATGTTAGATTAATGAAACAAGTGACAATGTTGCAAGTTTATAACAAGCATAAATAACATATGGCTGGTGAGGATTAATAAAACTAAATGCAAAACTAACAGGTATCCCCCATAGATACTGTGCATCTTTATACTACTTTCCATTTCATATGTTATAAACAAAGAAGCAAAATAATACAGTTGTTTGACGCTGAGTGGGTCTGTTCTGAACATTTGACTATGGACATTTAATCTGTATTAACAGCAACATTTCAAAACCTTCATCTTTATAGATCTCTCACATGCACAGAAGCCCTCAAGTACATTCGAGTCTGCCAGTCAAAGGAAAAGTGAGCAAAGCCATTTTTTCCCATCCTATGCTGACAGTCCAGATGCCAGCCCAGCCCTGCAAGAGGGGCACTGGAATGGTACAGTGACACAGGGCCATGACAGTGTGGTGGTGGTAGAACATGCATGTTATTACAAAGAGACTCTTATTGGCTGGCATTACTGAAGACACTACAGTAGGGCACCCACACACAACCCCACCCATGATCATGCCAGCAACCCACTGCCTGCACCCTCTTTATGTCTTCTTCTTATAACACTAATTCCAGTATCTTATCACATCTTACTGATTGTGATAGAAATTATCTGCCTGCCAGCGGCAGCAGTCAAACCTTAGGTCTGCACTTGAATGTTTCAGGAGCTCTTTTCTGCAAACAGAAGTAACTTTACTCCTTGCAGTGGGATCACCACCAAGGACAAGGTTATACACATTCTCACTATAATCTGAGGAGGAGGTGTCTGGTTACTATTGTGTCTGGTTAACCCCTTGACTACTCCATGCACACCTTGTTTTGATCATCTCTCCTATATAAGCCATATCCCTGTGCTGGTGAAAATGGGAGATGAAACAGATGCTCTCATATAAATGAAGCACTGGAAAGAGTGCAAAACCATCTGAACACCATCAGCCTCACAGGTAGACTTCTTAGTCCATTCACTGAAGTCAAGCGAGCTATGAAAGGACACATGCTTGAAATCTCCCTTACCATGATACAGGGGAAGCGATAGGGCTGCTTAAGCTAGAAACCCACTGGGATACAAAGTACACCAGGACCACATGACAATCACTTGACCTCAGTCACGAGGGATTTTACTCTGCCATCAGTTGGAAGGATATCCAGAAAAGCATGTATCTGCAGCAATACCCAGAGATGGGCTTGCTAGGGAAATGCAAAATAAAGCCAAAGATAAAAAACTCTAGAGTACTAAATGAGTTTCACATTAAAGCCTGCAACAGAGATAACAAATGCTGAAAATGAAATACACAGCTAGTGCCAAATTCATTGGAAGTTCAATAATAGGGATGGAAAAGGGTGAAAACTGCCTATTTTAGAAATGAGTAATACATTGTGTTTCACATTTCAACAAAGAATGAAGGAAGCAGGAGGTTCAGCAAGATAAATACTAATAAGAATATAAGATTGCATGGCAATAAAATTAATGAAGAGATTTCCTGCTGCTCTGAAGTTAAGGATGCATAGACACAAATGAACACCACCACAGACTGATCATGTGCCCCTGGGCAAAGGAATCAGGGCCCCAAATAGTAATATGTATTTGGCCCTTTAACAGGGGCTCTTTTCCTGCAGCTAAGTAGTCATAAATCAGGCTGATTGCAAGGAAATGTTTCTCTTGTCTAAATTCATGATCTTTGGTTGAGCTGTCCAAAACTAGAGGAACGTTACATCTGAGAACACACAGATCAAATGACAAAGGGGACAACAGGAGCTGAACTTCATTTCTAAAGTAGGTGTGTTCCAGTTCTTTAAGGCAGACATCTGTATTACAGAGCGATCACAACAACAGTGACAGAGAAATCTGTATTTTAAGAACTGCTCTAGTGCTTAAGAAAAATACTTTCAGATGACATCTTAAAACTGGGTAAAGGATGGACTTCTACTCAACCCAAAGTGAGGATATAAAACCAGCTTGAAATCTACTATTTAGACCATTAGGCTAAGCCAGGAAAGATGGGGCCCTTTATTTCTAGTGAACCTCAGAATGTACAAATGTTTCTTTGCATGTGCAGGTTTACAGCTGTTTTTGAAAGTGTTACCATCATTCCAGAGATAAAACATGCCTCTAGCACAGCTCTGTGCTAGACTGTCAACAATAACAATGGTAAACAAAGCAGGTGGGTCTGTGTCACAGGGCTTCTCCACATCACATGATATCCTGGAAGAAGAAAAGCATGGAAAGAATCTTCTTTATACCTGTATACCCATTACCAAGGTCAAAAGACTTGTTCTCATGCATAGAAAACCTGGGAACCTGGAAACTTCCTCTGCTGGAAATGCAAGTGAGCATATGTTGAAGTTGACATTTGTAATGTACTCTGATCAGCCTAAGGTAAGTGATGCAAGTTAAAAGTGGCACTAAAATATTGCAACAAGGCTTACTTCCTAATTCTGAAGGTCTTTCAGCCTTGATCCTGGGCTTTTTACTGGCAGGAACCAGCAACAATGCCACCCACTTCTACCACAGTAAACCACACACAGCTTCTTTCCTTCTATGACTGAAGAGTCTTTTACAAAAAGAATAAAATCCCAAGCTATACAGTTGCTAAATCTGAACAAAGCAGAAGCAGTAGTAGCATTTCTAATCAGATGCACAGAAAACTCCAAGTTTATTTTGTTAAATGAGCACCAAAGAATAACAATCTCTTACCAGATCCCAAATCAGTGACTGTTACTATATATCATGCAGGCCAACAATCTCAAATCCTCTGGGTGCTTTACCGAGCTGAACTGGTGCAATAGACTGGCTCATTTTCTCTTCTTGCACCACAAAAGTTCTGGCTTATAAATTACATTTACATGTTTTACTGACAGATACTTACTTCAGTGAAAGAGAATAGTCGTGCTTGCTTGTTTGACTATTTCTTACAAGGTAGCTACACTCTTTACATAAACGTAACAGGTTTTCTGCATCTGTCCGACTGATTGCTCCATGATACCATCTACGAAAAAGCAGAGAGATTAAGACATGCATATTCCAACCGATATTGCTTTCGTTACTTTGTTTCTTTAAGGTATGAATAAATGATATTTAAAGATCTAACATCTTAAGGATAAAAAGCACATTGCTTGCCTTATCTAAAGTTAACATTAAGCTTGAGATAGCTTGTAGTTCCTTTCTGCTGAAGCGAAAAGTTTAGATCTGGGCAGCATGTGACAGGATTGATGTAAATATTTATGTAATAAATTCTCATCAAGAGCAGCACATGTAATCTCTAACCTGCAAGCACTAGATCCCCAGTATACACACTTACTCTATTTTGTCCCCACACTACATCAGTATTTCAACCGAAGGCAGCCAAACCACTTCTGAAGAATACAAACAATTAATATGGGAAAAGATTTGCAAACAAGTCTTTAAGAAAGGAGAAAAGCATTAAAGAAGGGTGCCTGTTTCCTCAATGTGAAGATCTATAACAAAGACACTTTCCAAGCAGGGCTGGGAAAACTCCAGAGCATTTCTAGTAAATTCTTGGGGGAATCTGTGGAAAGGGCATGACCAATTTTGAAAGTTCTTCTATGCCAGGAAGAAAGGAACTCAGAAGAGAAAAGGTGGGTCCTTTACTAAACTGACCATTGCAAGCAAAGAATCTCTTCAGCACATGCTACACTGTATCAAAGATTAAAATCTTACAATTCAGTAACAAACGCTTTGAAAGGCAGCAGACCCCTCCCCCAACTTACCCCAACCACATAATGAGCCTGGCACTGCACAGAATCAGCCACATCTCTAAGGGAAATCTCCTCCTTCCTGCAGTTGCCAGCTGCACTTCAAAGCATGAGATGATGCTACCCTGCCTGCTTAGGATGCATACATCAGAAATGCTCTCTGCCAGTCAATGCCAGGAACTGTGACTGGCCTTGTGCAAAACAGTTTCCTTCCATTTGTTCTAAATTTATTTCTCCATTAACCTCCTTCAAGAAGGGTGTTGCTCTACATAAAAGCTAAGTGAATAAACACCAGAGAGATTCCTTTCACAGAAGTAATGCTCTTAACCACCTGGGGCCAACATCAGCTCCATTGTCGAATGTGGTGAATGAGCTAAACAAAAGCTGGTAATCAAATTAAAAATTCATCATGTGCCTGCTCTGGTTGCAACCAGAGTTTGCATTAGATAAAGCTAACAGTAGGGTTAAACTATTGTACATTCAAGACAGATCAGAAAGGGATGCTGTGACAGCTCCATCACACACACGCAGCAATGAAGGATCCTCAAGTGTGGTTGTTTTTAGACAATGTTCCCCCTTCCCTCATCAGCTACTTACTGCTGAAGGATATTTCTCAACAAGCAATTTAAAGGCTAGGTTGTATTCTGAGCATAAGAGAGGGATTCTAAATTAATAAGAGTCAATCAGAAAATGGAATTGAGAAAGAATCTAAAATTATTCCTAATGCTATAAATCATTTCTCTTTCTGTTCCCCCAAGGAAAGTGGCAAATAAAACCAACATAAAACACAAGCCCAGCCAAAACCAGGAAAGCGTCCTGAAATCCAAGACTTACATGGAAGTATTTCATCTGTTCTTTGGGCCTGGTGTTCCTCAGTGGACAGACTCAGGCTCATGGACAAAGAACACCAAGTTCTTTCCAAGAAACAAAACAGGCTTTTAAAAATAGAGTTGGCAGAAGAACAACAAAGTATAAAGAGAACTGCTGATGGAGAACATCTGATTAGAAAAATGAATCCCAGAAGCTCTGGCTACAGCTGAGAGTAAACATGAGTATTCAGAAGTGTAATTGCTTGTGCATCGCATGCCAAGGGAGACGGGAAAGTCAGACTGTTCATGCTCCAGCTATCCTGAGAGATAAGCATGGTGCTATAACCAGCTCAAAGTTCTTGAATAACTTGCTGTTTCAACTCTGTTGCGGTTGTTCGCCCTGGGCATGTCTATTCTTTAAATGTCAACATACAGATATTTGTACAGAAAGGTCAAGATTCAAATGTCAAGAATACATTCACAGAAGAGAGCAAAGATACCTGGGAAACATGCCAGTGAAAAACTGTTAGAATAAGAACCTGAAAATGTTCATGTCTTCTGAGATATTTTGGAAAAATACAGGCACACAATACAAATCTAGAAGCAAAATTCAAATCCATGTGCTTCTACCTTTACCAGGACTTCCTCCTGAGGTTAACTGAAAGCATCCTGATCTGTGGCTTGTAGACATTCTTCCTGATGTCCCTGATTTTGTCAAGATCAGATTTCAGCTCTCAGTGGCCACAGCTCCAGTGAAAACAGGACAGCTGCATCAGTCATGCAGCAGGTGCAATCAGTTATTGCAGCTCACATAATGCACAATACTAATCTGTCTCTGAATTGGTCAGAGCAAAACAGGAAGTCACCAGATCTTGTATATAAGGCTGGGAGGGATTCACTTTCAACAAGACGCAGGAAACAAAGCAGAGCACACTTTCCTTTATTCACTGTTACTTAGAGGAAGCACAACAATTTCATTCAATTTCCCTGTGTCTATGAGTTACTAAGTTCATAAGTAGGGATCCCTTAATCACAGTCAACTCATTGCTTGATATATTAACATGCCTTAGTATTTCAGCCTGTTTGGGAAAGTTCCTAGCCTACACTTTGTTTCCTTTCCTCTAGATCCTGCTCTCTACTAAAACAGAGTCCATATTTGTAGAGAGAAAGAAAGAGGGACTGGCTTGGCAGATGCTGTGGTGAGGTCTCACTAAAATGTGATCAGTTTGGATGAGTATGATTAATCTACAGTACAATAAATCCAAGCTATTCAATTTTCTGACATATTATTGTTAACTGTGCATTCATTTCACATTTGATCCTGCATACATAAGAACCAAAATAATCCAGTATGAATAGCTTTATCTCCTTTAATTATTGAAGTGGGCTAAATCTGCAGCCTTTAGTTTTAAATTGCAGTGATCAGCATGCCTAGTGTGTCTACTGCAAATTAAGGACTAAACATAAACATCAGATTGCTCCATGAACTAAACAGGTTATCAAAAATGTTCAGCAGATACGTTGAAAGAGACCTACACAATAACCTATATAAGAGTCAAAAGTTAATTAACAGATGCTCAACTTTCTGCAATATTTTAAATGTATTTTTGGACTACAACTATTCAAGTCCGAAGATCAAATTTTATAGACGAACGTAAAGCACTTAAATCATTTATCTATAGTGTGTTCAGTGAGTAATTTCACAAGAGAGGTTGCTATTCCCTGTGTTGGAGATGCATCTACCCTCTGTCAATGGGCAGGTGCCTCAAAGCTTTGGCTGTGGTTAATGAGGTAGAACATGATACCATGTGGGTGATATTATTCTCTATTTCAAGCTTAAGGCCAAAGTGTTGCATGGAAAAATAAGAGTGCCAAAGGCAAAGGAACTTCTGCAACCACCTTCACTCAGCCACAACTGTCAGACAGGAGTATTCTCTCCTACTGAGAATCTGAAGTGCAACAGGATTCAACACTAACACTCCCAATACTGCTACCACTCAGGGACAAAGTTTTTCCACACAGAGGGCATTCAAATGCATGCTAGGTTATGCCCTCCCTCTTCTCCAAAAAGAAATTCTCCATCTAACTTAGAACATCAGGGTCTGGTGTAGGACCACCTTGATGGATTCCCTGACCCTACTGTGTGAATTTCTTTGAATCCTCAGTGCTCACAGACCACAGTACTACTAGCACAAACTATACCACAAGATATTTTTTTCTCTTTTGGATTAGACAGGATTCCAGCACCGTGTTTGAGGCTGCACCTTCAGTATGGTACAGGACAGTGGATCACTCCAACATGCAAACCAGCCTGTCCAAATGGGTCAGGGAAGGACAGCAACAAGGCAGGACAGAGGTCACCCTTTTGGATAACAGACATTCATTCAAGGCAATTCCCCCACAGCTTGAATTTGGAGCTGACAAAGACACCTTTACATATCATCCTGAGTTTCACAACACCATAGAAGAAAAAACTGTCTCTTTTCTGAAAACTCTGTAAGCAGTCTCATCAATCTCTCCCTAGAGCAGTGTTACAGCTAGATGTAGGGCACATGTGAGATATCAGAAGTATGCTACGCAACCATAAATATGTGGAATTCATGAAGCTCTAAAGCACAGTTCAGATGTATGTGATGCACACCTATTTTCCCCAGAGTAATGAAATAACATGGATAAAGGTGGAATAAGCCACATGTGACTTGACAGATAAAATTCACCGTTCCTGAGGTGAGTTCAAAGAGGTTCCTATTTAACTTTATTTTATCCCTCACAGAAATTCCTTAAGCTCTGCAGAACTAATGAGAATAACTTTCTGTGAGCAATAACACAGGGGACACAGAGGAAGAGGAGCTAGACAGCAGGATGGAGGACATCTGCTGCTCCTATAAGTGCAGGGCAAAGAGGTAGAGAGCAATTACTATGCTTACTTACATCTGTTTTTCCAGTGGAATAGTTGGATCTATTCTCTCTCCAAGGATTCCACAAAATTCTGGACTGCCATGTTTGAAGGGTTTAAAGCCTCCTCCGGGTGCTCGTAACTGCCTGCGCTGGTCATTTGAGGGAGAAGGAGATGCCTGCCGTTTCTCACTTCCATTAAACTGGGCTGTAAGATACAGAATAGTTACCTCTCCAGGCAAGCAAGGTTAGCAAGGACCAACATAGCTGTAGCATTTAGAGAGGTATCACACTTTTCAGGGAGAATAAACATGCATCCACTAGCATGAAATCTAGTGGTTTATCTACAAAATTGTGTATAATCTGAAGATGCCATATTTAACAGTGCACAGTACAGTCCCCAAACTCTTACCTTTCTAAAACTCAATAATGTAATCCACAGGCTTCAAAACACACGTAAAATGATCAGGGCTTATCCTAACACTTTTGATATTCTCTCCCCATAAGATGATACTGTCAGACTACCCCTCACAGTACCAAAGACAGCCTTTTCAGTCGTTTCACCTGCCATAATTAAGACAACAAACAGGTGAGAACACTAAGAATCCAGCTTTCCTCAGCTACATGGAACACCTGAACAGTGACCTGGGCGCAAATATGGACAGCCAACACCCATCTATCCATATCAAAAATGCTGGCAAGCAGCAATGATTTAAAAAATTCTATCAACTTATGCAATGCTGGCACAAGCCTTTTTTTCTTGAAATACAAGGGTATAAAGAGTGATGAAAAGGGAAAATGCCATTTGTCAGTTTCTCTCACAAACTATTATTCCAAGAAAAAAGATATGGCTTATTAGCAGAGCTGTAATTTCTCAGAACACTGCATTGTCTGTAACAAAGTACATACTAATGAGACCTGCATTCTCATGCCTATAAAATCTAGACTTACAGATTCTACACATTCCTAATTTCATGCAACTAAAAGAGACAATATTGGCAGAAGCAGTTACAGGAGCTACCCATACCATCCTCTTGAGTCTATCCCTACATTTTAGGTTTGTTTCTTCATCATCAAAAAGTAACATTCCCAGCTGCTGATGGATTATTGCTTTTCAGGTTACCTAGCGGGGAGCATGTAAAACAAATGTCACTGGTGTCAAGAGGCAAATGCTACAAGACCTATATACGCACACACACAGAGCAACCAGCTCTCCTGAGATTTTCAGCAGCAAAGCTAGAAAAAAATGTTATAAGGATGCTTAAACGGCATCCCTGCAACAGCTTGCTATAGATCTCATGCATTTAGAGCTCAGCTTGTTACGACATACAGGCAGTCAGGCCTGTGGCTGGTACTACTTACTGGTTTAAAGCAGCTCTACACAACACAAAGATGGCTGTAATCTTCAATAAGACAATGCATATAGAAGAAAGACGTATTCAATGGGGAAAGAGTTTTGGATTTATTTATTTTTTTAGTTTAGGAGAATTAGGATAGTTCCTCTAAGTAGTTAAGTTAGTAGAAATTACTGCCGAAGTGGGGCAAATGTATTCAAACATATTCTGAAGTTTACATGGCAGAAATATACAGATTTTTTTTTTTAAATGGAAATTCAGATTTAACTTAATTACTGGATAGTGAAAGATGATTAGCTGAACAAGGAGAAACAGGACATGTGTGTACCTGCCACCGAAACATACACACAGCACTTACATCAGCTATAAGAAAAACACCTGGTACTATAATTTGGAAGCTTTATGAATACAGGTGAGCTGAATGTCTTCAGCTACTGAGCTACACCTTTCAGACACCAAAAACATTTAGTTCACAAAACAAACAAACCCTTATCCAACTGTAAACAGCAATATCCTTACAATAATGTGATGGTTAGAAGAAAGGTCTGTTCTTCAAAAGTAGCACAGACAAAGTTAAATTCAGAAGCTTCTGAATACTTTATTTCTCTGAAAAGCTCAGACATGTCTCTGGACTCCTGCCCTTTTTTTTTTTTTTTTGGTGTGTGTGAATTGTATTGGCAGGAAGAAATGGCCTGAAATGGTTATCAGACAGACTAGAACTGGCAAGCTTGATACCCAAAGTAAGGCACCAACCCATGTGATGCTGTTATCAGGACTCACCTTAGGTCATTTCAAATCCCATCCTATCCAAAGCTGCAGCACCTACAGTGAAGTTTAAGCAGCTCAGCTTCAGGCAGCTGGAGTGGAAAGCTTCTTATTGACATGGTATTTCTGTTTATATGGCCACTACAGTTGTGGAACTGGCTACGTCCCTTCCCCTTTCTCTGTGCTTCCTCTCAACTGCCCTGCAGTTGGTGCCATAACCCACTGGGGGTGGCAGGCCAGCACTCCCGTGTTTCCAGTCCCCCAGGTCTTAGGCACCAGCTTTCTGTGCATCAGCAACCACAGCTGGCCAAGTTTGATATCTGCAGTTCTTCCTCAAGGAAGCAGAGGAGTGAGTGATGGCCATGAATGGGCCATCTGGCCCCCTACGTACCAGAGGGCCATTTATTTTATAAAGCAGAATTTATATGGGCTTTACAAATTTCACATACATTTCTGTTACCCAGAGCTTTGCTATCCCTATGTGTCAGCCTAGAATCAAAGCCCATACATTCAAGGGGGAGCCAGCGTCAGCCTGATGTTCTTGAATGGGCTCTGCAGTGTTGCCATCTCTCCTTCCAAGACAGACTTACGTACCAGAAAATTACGTTGTTCCTGTCATTTAGCCAGGCTGTCAGCCCTTCTAACCAAACCAGTTTGCCAAGCTCAGCAGGAGGTCTAACCAGACCTGACCTCATCCCATAAAAGCCTTCAAAAACGCATCTCAGCTTTAGCTATTATTTCCTTCCTGCTTGCATCACCATGCAGACTCCAACAAAACAAAACAAAACCTGTTTGTGAAAGAACTCCAGCCATAGACAGGCAACATGCTGCATTCCAAGGAGCAGAGCCACATCTTTTCACAGTGCCATTAACAGTAAATGTTCCTGAGGAAGGCTATGCACTTCGTGCTCAGCATGACACGAACAGAACAGCTCTGTGCTGTGCTTGGGAGCCACACTGTGGGCATGATGCCCTCAGCCTGAGCAGACATCACAGGCCATGCACACCTTCAGTCTCTTCCCCACCTGTCCATGTGCAGAGTAGAAACCAGGCTTGACACATACCATTTCAGCAGTAAGTCTTGAAACGATGGCAGGGGAACAAATGTTTGTTCAGACTTGCATGAATAATTGACTACACAATAATTCTTGGTGTTTCTTGCCATTTTGATTTGTTTCCCAGGTCTGTCACACAATAAATTGAAAACATTTGCTGTATAAGTCTCATTGTGTCTGCACTTCAAATCACAAATGTCTGCTGTCCCTCCAGATGGATCTTAAAATAGGAAAATTTTAGCAGAGGTCACCTTTAAGTTCGCAACCTCCACAACTTCAGTGGCAGCTGGGACCCATAAAGTGAGATTTGCCCATTGCCAGCATCTCTATTACCACATGGGCCAAGGTTGTGCTTGTCAGAGAAATCCACCTCAGTTAAAATGGAACAAAAAAACATAGGGCCGGTTTAGAAAGCTACACTGAAGAACCATAGCACTCAAAAAAGTCAAAAGCACTTCAGACATCTCAGCAGAAGGACAGAACTTCTGCACTGCATACATTTCATTGTTTTAAATTTAGAAGTTGGAGCTCCTGGTGCCTTGTTTTAATATTTACACTGCCCAGGAGTTAGGTTAAGTACAGTGAGCACTGGTTAGAAAGTAGTTTGAATCTGTGCTTGTAGCCAATCCCGACACATTCATTTGTAACAAATAACCAGTTATCTCAGACATACTAAGTTGTACTGAATTACAGATCTAAGCACAGATAGTTGATTTGCCTGAAAAAAATAAGTTTACTCTCCTAGTACTGTAAAACAGAATTAAAACATAGCTTTTATAAGTGATAAACTAAACATGTTTCACATGCTGTTGTGAACCCATAAAGGATTCATATATCGTAACATTTTTTAATTAAATTTCCTTTCAGTTTGTCATTTTTAAAAGCTATGTTTTAATTGTGTGTCTTCATAAAAGAAAATTATATAATTCCTTAAGAGAAAATTTACACACAGCAAATCAAAGTCTATTATTGGATGGATTATGCCTAATTATTTTAGTCATATATAGACAAATCAAAAACTAAAGATGAAGAAAGGACCAACACAAAAAAAAGCTTTCCTCTTTCAAAATCAACACTAAAATAAATACTACTTCGGAATTCACCTGATAACAGACAGAAAAAAAAAGGGGTGTGAAAATAATTGCAAAGCCCAAAGACTTCACAAGTACCAAGTGAGTTGCAAATGAAAACAAATGTTGTAGAAAAAAATCAACTTATTCCCTTTTTTCAGTGAAATAAAACTCAGCCACTTCATATGACAGGCACAATACATACAAAATGAGGCCTAGGATTTCCATGTGCACACACATGACTCTCGGGGACAGTTACTTTTTAAACCAATAATGTCACTTTTGTGGCTATTTTATTTCTAGTTGAGAAAGCTTTCTGTAAAACTGCACTTAAGAGTGATCTCACTGGAGACAGAAATGCCCTGATCCCATAGCACCATACTGTAAATATTTAGCTTGTATTTCAGTTGCCAAACAAAGAAGTTTCTGTTTTAGATATTTTGTTCACTTCGAAAGAAAAAAGATCTCTGGCCAGCACACAATCACCACCCTTGTGTGGGAAGCTCATGGTAACTCTGATATCATTCTTTGCCTTTGGAAAATTATCAAAACTAATACATAAGGAAAAACTCAATTCACAATGCAAAACTTCTGCACTAGGCTACACCACAGAAAAACTACACAGAGATAAAAATCCCTAAAGAATTTAATTTTTAAAGTTTTAAGTGTCACTTATTCAGGCATGTCCCCCTGCTCCCTTTTTGTGCAGTCCGAGGGGCTACAACTACCCTCCTCCCTGAGCCTCCGACAGGTGCTGCTGACATTCCTGTGAGGTCTGGGCTAGCCCACAGTGACAGAAGGATGGGGATGAACCAAGAATCACATCAGACTCCTTTCTTGTGGGCAGAAATAAACACAGGGCAAATAGGAGAGGGTCTTGGGTGACAGGGACCAAGGGCCTGAACACGGGAGAAGGCAAATCCAAAGAGATGTAAAGAGGCAAGAAAATGGGACAAGGTGTTAGGTAGGAGAGGATGGATGAGAGAGACTAGGCATGTCTGAGGGACATGAGAAAGGGGAGAGGAAGACGAGACCACAAGCAGAAGAAGGGAAGAAGGGCAAGATGCAGACATGGTGAGGATGAGGAAGGGACAGGGAGAACACAGACAGCAGGCCCAAGGACAGAAAATCCTCCTGAATCTTGAGCAGAAAACACAGATTCCTCAGAAGGCACATACAGAGAGCACTGAAGACCCAATGCAAACCCACAGCTTGTGGCAATGCAGAGCTGCCTCATATGCTGGGGACAGCTCAAGAATCCTTCCAGGCAGTAGACACACTGCCTGTAAAACAGCATTACTAGGGACTACACTGCAGTGTAGGCAAGCTCACCTGTCAGGAGATGGAGGTTGCACATCTGCTGTAGGAAGAGCACAAGATGTCCCAGCACAGGGACACACAGAAAGAGAAAAGAATATCTACTGAATTAGGGCAGCAGTATCTGCACCAGAAAAGGGACCACAGCATAGCAGACACCCAAAGCAGATTAATTTCCAGCACATGCAACAGAACTACTGTGCTGCCATGCAAGCCTAGTGATGCACCTCTCCTTTGATCACAGCCAAACTGCCTATCTTGACACACAATAGATATCCCATATCACAACCAGGATTCTCATAGCCAGACAGCCTCCTGGCACAAGCCCTGCAAACATTTTATTGGCCCCAGCAAACGTGATGGGTCAGCTCAGACAAGCTTGAACTCAAGCCTGCTTCCACCATGGCAGGGCTCAGCAGCAGAGCTCTGTCCTAGTGGAAGCCACACAAGCAGGTTAGGCTTCTGTGTTGGAGTTCATATTCTTTAGGGCGAGAGATTTCTTTAGCCTACAAAGCATCCAGCAGAACTAGATGCTGGCTCAGATCCAGGCTCCAGAAAAGTATCAGCATACGCTTAACAGAAAGTGACTGATCCTGGAAACCTCCAAGAGCAGACATGCCAGAGCAAACGATAGTGCTAGAAAGCAGAAATCAGCTTTCTCTAACCTCCTTTTCTCTTCCATAGGAGCCTAACAAGAGGAACAGGGATGCTGAGCAAGAGCTTCTTTTTAAGCAGTTCCTTCCTTCATGTTCATCTATGTCTCTCTTCCTCCCAGCCACATTTGTCAGGGTAAATATTATGGATAACAGCTTGGGTTGGAAACAAACCCAAACCAACCCCAAACTAAAGATGTAGAGCAAATGAAGTAGAGAGGCAGAGTCACTCTCAGAACAGATCCACACAGCTCTACTCCACTGTGCCATAAGAGAAACACATTTCTGACAAGCCCATCTCCATCAGTTACATTAGGGGAACAGATCAGAAACAAAGAGAAAGTGTATTTTCACAGCAGGCTGTCTGCAAAACAGCAATGCTGTAGAGCTCTGTGGAGAACTGTCATTCCCATTTCTTCAGTGTTGCAGTATCATGACACAGAGCACTGCAAAATCACAGAATAATTCAGGTGGAAAGAGACCTTGGGAGGACCCTAGTCCAACCTCCTGCTCAAGGAAGAGTCAGCTATGAGAACAGATCAGGTTGCTCAGGGCTTTATCCAGTCATCCCTTCACCCAGAATGAAAACCTCCAAGAATGGAGACTGCAAAACCTCTCTGTGAAACCTGTTCCAATGTTTCACTGTTCTCATGGGGATTCTTTTTTCCCCATATCCACTCAGAACTTTCCCTGATTCAACTTATGGCTGTTGCCTCTCATCTTCCACCAGGCACCTGCATCTTTGAAGAATCTGACTCTATCTTCTTGAAGACCTCCTCAGGAGACTGGTATTGGAAAGCTGCTAGTAGATCCCCCCAAAGCCTTTTCTCCTCCAGACCAAACAAACACAGTTCCCTCAGCATGCTTGTCCTCAAGCCCCCTTACCACCTTGGTGGGCCACAGCTGAACTTGTCCTGTTTTATAAATGTCTGTCTTGTACTGGGGCACCCACAACTGGATGCCATATTCCTTACATGGTCTAACAAGTGTAAAGAAAGGATAATGCTTCAAGGTTCACCACTAGGGTAAACATCTATTTGGGCAGAAAGAAAGCACTTTTTCCTAAGCTGTCATATTTCCAAAACAGATGCCTCTCACTCATTACAGTCAGTGAATCAGGGAATTACAATCAGCGAAGCACATTTATGATATGAGCAGTCCCACAAGAATAGCCCATCCTGTTCACAAACCAACAAACTAGAATGTTCATAGAGCCAAATCCTTATACGAGGGAGAATAGTGGTCCTGTCTTCATTGTCCTGGTAGTCTGTCAGGCAGCACATCATGTTCTAACTACACTACATGGAGAAAGAGCCAATTTACACAGAAATCCTGGGAGGAAATGTTTGATTTTTTTTGAACGGTGGAGAGAACAACTCCATCTGTTAAAGTACAAGACATCCAAATATCACGGAACAACACGTCAGATCAGCTTCTCCACAAAGTGCTAGAGAACTCAAATTTGTTATCTTTGCACACAATTGCAATTTGACTGCAGTGCAGGCAAACAGAATGGAGTTCATTTCAGATAATAAGTACATACAGGGTTTTCAAAAGGTTTTAATGTAATTTTGAATAAAGATATCCTCACAATAAGAGTGGTTGGCTATTTGACGGAAATGACAGAGCTGCCCAGAGAAGCGTACAGAAGCTTCTTGTCCTGCTGTGTTCTTGAACTTGTTGGAAAGCAGGAAATGCATTTTATATTAATGGTGATGCAGGAAGACGTTAAAACTTCAAGTTTTCAGTTCAACAGGTCAAAATAACCTCCCCATGCCAGAACTTTAACCGGCAGTTCAAAAAAATCTTCATGACTTTACTATGCTGATTCCCACATTTTTGCAACACAGAAGTTACAAACAACTGGAAGAAAGCTATTGTTGTGCCAATATTAATAAGGTTGACCCAGGGACCTGAGCAATCACACACATACACAAAAAAAAACTCTCGAAAAACAACCAAAAAAGTGGAGGTTAATTTTTCACTGTCAAACACAGGTTTATGAAACACATGAGCATGGTATTTCTTCAGTAAGACTGTATGTTATTGAAAGAAGCAGCATCACCACAGATAAATATCCACAGACCATTTGACTTACTGCTGAATAGTCTTTTAAGAAAGACARTACAACACTGTGCATTAAACAGGTTAAAAAGTAGGTAACAGACACAGCAAGACACCACAAAAACTCACCTTCGCTACCACTCCTTCAGAAGTGAGAAATATTCCTCTCCCCCAGTGCAAAGACTGTGCATCCTTTCCAGATTACATCCAGGATTCCTGAGACACCAACATGCACACTCTAGAAGTGACTGATTTGCTAGTACAGTATTGGGAATGAGTTTCTTACAGATACCAGTCTCTGTGCAGTTTCTCTCAGGTACATCTGAGCTGGCTCAGAAAGGGTAATGAACAGTGAAAGCATCCTAGTAATATGTCATGTTATTCCCCAGTAATACTTCCAGGATCAATTTTCTGCCATTCAGTACTTCAAGATTCAAATGTACATTTAATATTCTTGCAAGAACAAATCCTGAAGTTGCTGATTTAAACCAAGAGGAGCTGAAGGTGACCTGTAAGGCCAAATAATCCCTTAGCATCTTCCTTTCTTATCAAGATGATTCATCACTCCACTTCATGAGCTACTCTGGGAAAACAGACCCTCAGGATCTGCTTCTGCTTCTGGCACTCATCAAAAGCTATATGTTCCTAATCTTTTATGACATCATGGGAATTTAAATGAGCAACCCTCACTTAAACAGTCTTTGCCTGTACACCAATGCACACAGCATGGGGAGTAAACAGGAAGAATTAGAGATCTGTGTGCAGTCGTAGGGTCATAATCTCATTGCAATTACAGAGACATGG
>NW_020450130.1:18556-27208 GCF_003343035.1 Apteryx rowi | reverse complement strand
GGTGGGTGTTTAGTACACGCCACCTGATCAGGAAGAGGAAGTCAATGAGGCCTTCTACAAACAAATGGAAGTAGCCTCACGATCACAGGCCCTGGTTCTCATGGGGGACTTCAACCACCCTGATATCTGCTGGAAACACAACACAGCTAGGCACAAACAGTCTCGGAGGTTCCTGCAGAGCACTGATGATAATTTTTTGACACAGGTGGTGGAGGAACCAGCAAGGAGAGGTGTGCTGCTGCACCTCGTACTAACAAACAAAGAAGGACTGGTTGGAGATGTGAAGGTCAGGGGCAGCCTTGGCTGCAGTGACCATGAGATGGTGGAGTTGAGGATCCTGCGAGGAGGAAGCAGGGCACTAAGTAGGATCGCAACCGTTGACTTCAGGAGAGCAAACTTTGGCCTCTTCAGGGACCTACTTGGAGGAATCCCATGGATTAGGGCCCTAGAAGGAAGRGGGGGTCCAAGAGAGCTGGTTAATATTCAAGCATCACTTCCTCCAAGCTCAAGAGCAGTGCATTCCTATGAGTAAGAAGTCAAGCAAAGGAGGCAGGAGACCTGCATGGACGARCAAGGAACTCCTGGAAAAACTCAGAAGAAGGAATTGCATAGAATGTGGGAAGGGGGACAGGCCACTTGGAAGGAATCTAGGGACATCGTCCGAGTATGCAGGGATGCGACGAGGAAGGTCAAGGCCCATTTGGAATTAAATCTGTCAAGGGATGCCAAGGACAACAAGAAGGGCTTCTTCAAATACATCAGTAGCAAAAGGAAGACTAGGGAAAATGTGGGCCCATTGCTGAATGGGGTGGGTGCCCTGGTGACAAAGGATGCAGAGATGGCAGAGTTACTGAATGCCTTCCTTGCTTCAGTCTTTACTGCTCAGGCCAGCCCTCAGGAATCCCAGACCCTGGAGGCAAGAGAGGAAGTCTGGAGGAAAGAAGACTTTCCCTTGGGCGAGGAGGATTAGGTTAGAAATCATTTAGGCAAACTTGACACCCACAAATCCATGGGCCCCGATGGGATGCACCCACGAGTGCTGCGGGAGCTGGCGGATGTTATTGCTAGGCCACTCTCCATCATCTTGGAAAGGTCAWGGAGAACAGGAGAGGTGCCTGAACACTGGAAGAAAGCCAGTGTCACCCCAATCTTCAAAAAGGGCAAGAAGGAGGATCCGGGAAACTACAGGCCACTCAGCCTCACCACCATCCCAGGAAAGGTGATGGAGCAGCTCATCCTGGAGGCCATCTCCAAGCATGTGGAGGAAAAGAAGGTGATCAGGAGTAGTCAGCATGGCTTCCCCAAGGGGAAAGCATGCCTAACCAATCTGATAGCCTTCTATGAGGGAATGACTGGCTGGGTAGATGAGGGGAGAACAGTGGATGTTGTCTACCTTGCCTTCAGCAAGGCTTTTGACACTGTCTCCCATAACATCCTCACAGACAAGCTCAGGAAGTGTGGGCTAGATGAATGGACAGTGAGGTGGATTGAGAACTGGCTGGCAGAGCTCAGAGGGTTGTGATCAGCCTGGGAGTGCTGGTGGACGCCAAGTTAAGCATGAGGCAGCAATGTGCCCTTGTGGTCAAGAAGGCCAATGGTATCCTGGGGTGCATCAGGAAGAGTGTTGCCAGCAGGTCGAGGGAGGTGATCCTCCCCTTTTCTCTGCCCTGGTGAGGCCACATCTGGAGTACTGTGTCCAGTTCTGGGCTCCCCAGTACAAGAGGGATGTGGCACTACTGGAGCAAGTCCAGCGAAGGGCTACAAAGACGATTAGGGGACTGGAGCACCTCTCTTATGAGGAAAGACTGAGAGAGCTGGGCCTGTTTAGCCTGGAGAAGAGAAGGCTGAGAGGAGATCTTATCAATGTATACAAATATCTGAAGGGAGGCTGTCAAGAGGATGGAGCCAGACTCTTTTCAGTGGTGCCCAGCAATAGGATGTGAGGTAACGGGCACAAACTGAAACACAGACAGTTCCATCTGAACATGAGGAAAAACTTCCCTGTGAGGGTGACAGAGCACTGGAACAGGTTGCCCAGAGAGTTTGTGGAGTCTCCTTCTCTGGAGATATTCAAAACCCGTCTGGATGCGATCCTGTGCAATGTGTTCTAGGTGACCCTGCTTGAGCAGGGGGGTTGGACTAGATGATCTCCAGAGGTCCCTTCCAACCTCAACCATTCTGTGATTCTGTGATTTATAGACTATCCTTGTAGTCAAAGCTGAACATGCTTGCATTGGTAAGCCAGGACCTAAACGTCCCCACCCGAAACACCTACTTGTCCAGACTATGTTACATGTCTGAAACTACTCAGCAGTCAACACATGGGAAAGAAGCAGCATGACTTTTTCTTAGTATTCCAGCAAACAGCTTTGCAAAGTGATTTAAACCGAAAGTAACTGAAGTCCGTATTATGCAGTCTTTGGAACCTGAAACAATGTGGACCAAGTGCATTGGGAATGACACTGGAAAGTAAGCCAACCCACAGTGTTAAAGTTTTGTCCTAACTTCAGAAAGTTATTTCACCAGTATGTTCTTAAAAGGCAAGCCACATGCAGCACAAACATCCACTGTTGTACACAGACAAGTATTTTTATTTTGCAAAATTAATACAGCTTGACTCCAGAGATGCACCTAACTGGAACGAACTTAAACTCCTCTCAAGAAGCCCACAAATTCTTCTTGCCAAGAACTCCTAAAACCATCTAAAAATAAAATTCTTCAGGCTACCATTTCTTGGGACTATACTCAATTAAGAAACAAGTTTCTTTTATGAAGCTGGGTAATATTTCACTTGGATATTTTTGTGTTACTCAAGGACATATTAAGAATCAAAAATTTGCAAACTGTTAACCAGAGTTTTCTTTTTCTATGTGAGCTTGTCTCAGTTTCACACTTCACTTACCAGAAGACAAATAAAACACATGTGTTTTGTGCTAAGTATTAACACTTCAGCAAGGCTCTGCATCACCATTTTCCTCCTAGCTTTTATGGGTCTGCTCACTGCCTGGAACAAAACATTTCCTCAGGAGCATGGAGATGCCAAACAATTACTGTACAACAGTCAAAATGCAATGCAGATAACCTGAAATCTCTTTTGCACAGTGAAAGCTATTCCACAATGAGCTACTAGGAGCTCTCTGTTAATCTGATACGCTTCTCCTATGCTCAGGTTGAATGGCCATGCAAAAACTTTGTCTTGCTTGCTGCGTGTTGTCACAGCCACAGCTGACTCCTGCTTCAGCACAGAGCCAACAGACATGTGGAGAAACCATTTTCACTTCATGTACTCCATGTTAGTCTGTTCCAGAGGCAGTTCTTTCTTTGCATTTGTCCTGGTTGGATTTCATGAGGTTGCTGTCAGTCCATTTCTCCAGTTTCATCCAGTCCCTCTGAAAACCAGTCCTGCACCTCCTGTTTGATATCATTGCAAACCTGATGAGATATTTCACCTCTCCTTCTCCTTGTCACTGATAGAGATGTTAAACAGGAAGGGTCCCAGGACAGACCCCTGAGGAATCACACCTGTAACCATCTTCCAGTAAGAGTGTGAACCACTAAGCACCACCCCATGAGCCCAATGAAGCTGCCAGGTTTTCACTCATCTGAACTGTAACATTCCAAACTGCATAACAACGGTCTTGCAGCAGCACATGCTGAGAGCTGAAGTCAATGTAGATGCACCAACTGCATCAACAGGTCTAGTAATTTCAACACAGAAAGCAATGAGATTTAACAAGCAGGATTTACCACGGGGTAAATTCACATGGGCTATTCCTAAACATTGCTCCCAAGACTCTTTCATGCCTCCACCCATAGCCACATCTCTTTCCTTACCTTCTCACTCCCAAAATCCTGACCACACACAGCTCTCCTTCTGGCCTATATTCCCCAAGCTTTCTGCCAAGCTGACATCCAAAACGGAATGACTCTGTTTTCATACACAGCTTTTAACCAGAACATGTCATTGAGAGGGATATGGTAGAAAAAACATCCTCCAGGAGCTTCCTGGAACAGGGCCAGAGTATCAGACTCAGCTGGGCTTTGCTAGGGACACAGAGGTTCTACCAAGGAAAAGATCCTCAGCCCCCAGAATCACATCACTGCTGAATGAAGTCCACTCAGCCATTTTCTGCAATGTAACAGCGGGGAAAAAGAAGGAGCAGAGCACAACCAACATTACCATGAAGCATAGGCATTCACAGAGACCACAAACAGTTTGGCGTGAGATTTCTTTGACTGACAATTCTGAGACCTTCAGCAGTTGAAAAGCATTCATCTGAAAACAAGTTCTACACATCTAGAGAGATGTTCCAAATAGAATGAAGACAACACTCATGACAAACACCAAGAAACAACACTGAGTAGAGGCATGTTACTGCACGCATGCTACACGGCTACTTTTTAATTCAGCTCCTTTAGGAAGCGGCTCACCACTTTAAGCACCTTGCAAAACATCTCTCTCATCATACAGCCACACAGCAATCAACACCAGCTGTAGCAGGTCTAATAAAACAGGGAGTACTAACATGAACCAAGTGGTGAGTGAGTCTACAGGAGTTCAGCTGAAACACCAAACCAAAAAAAGGAGCGTTCTATACTTCTGTAGCAAGTAAAGATTTGAGACTACCCACATTTGCTTTTCAGAGCTTGCTTTTCTTTTTTCCTCCCCTCAAAAGCAGCAATGCTCCAATTCTCCTAAGGACCGGTACATATGCTACAGGCATGAAATAGAATTTTCTAGCTGGAACCTAGGAATCCTACCTGCCAGGGCTGGGATGGTGACTTTGTTCCATTCCCACGGCTGATCATACTCATCGGCAGGCCTGTCATCATCCTGTGGCAACTTGCTTTCTCGTAAATGCTGACTCACCACACTTTCAGAATCTGATTCCACACCACTGCCTTCTGGTTCATAGGGTGTGTCATAGAGCTGCATGCTTTTTTGATGGGACTTTACATTCTCCTCCCTCTGAAATTCTGTTGGCAAAAAAGAAAATTCCATTAGTGTCACTGCTGACCATGCTTTATCACTGCAGTTAATAATTTTAGAGTGTTTAACTTTCAAGCACTCCACAATATCCATGTAATTATACTACAGATGATAAGCTGCTACAAGACTTCTAGCTGTTAGCACAGCTAACAGAGGCAGCAAACATGCAGCAGTTTGCATAGCAGTGCCTGGGCTCTGCTTAGAACTTCTGAAGACTTTGCTGGAAGTTGTGGGGGCTTTCTGGGGACCCCCAAGGAACTAGAATGTGATTGCTGCAAACAGAAAAGGGGAGCTAGGCAAGGACAACTACAGGAGGCCTTAACTTCTCCTGGGAGAAGCTCTAGCTACATGTAGCTGCCACTAATGAGCTCTCTTGGTTGCCCCTGATCAGAGGGATTTGGGGTCTTTGATCCAGGTGGCCCTTGATTAGGGTGGGACAAGTACCCTGTGGGTCAGTGCTAGGGAGTGGCCTATATAAAAGCCAGGCCTAGCATGCAGTGAAGAGATGCAGCAGTTTGCGCAGCAAAAAGGCACTTTCATTTCTGATCCCGGTGGTGTATGCTTCCTCCGGTATGGTCATGACATGCTGAAGAGCACGTTCCCCAGTAGCCATTGGAGTCGCTGCATCAGCTGCATCAGAGGCTTGGATCCAGACAGACCCTCTGACAGCTGATGCAGCTCTACAGGTCTCAGGCTGCAGGGAGTGCTTGGGGCCTCTCCGGGAGGCCTGGGCTGGCAGCCAGCTCTCCTGCAGGAGGTGTGCTGCTGTTGATGAGTTGTGTTGTCAGGTAAGGGAGTTACGGGAGGAGGTCAGCAGGCTGCAGAGCATCTGAGAGGATGAGATGGGAGATAGACAGGGTATTCTCGGAGACTTTCCAGCTTCAGGAGTCTCAAGCCCCCACCGCAGTGGAGTTGCTGGAGGGCTCTGTGCTATGTGAAATGGTACATAACACTGTAGAAGAAGGCTGGAAGCTGGTCACTTCTTGTAGGAGGAGAAAGGCTCCTACTCCTCCCAAAGATTTGCATTTGAAGAACAGGTTTAGTGCCCTCCAGGATGAGGAGGAGATGGGCAAGGCTGCAAGGGAAGTAACTGGGTTGACAGACTNTACTACTAGGAATTCCGTCCTCATCAAACGCCCACCCCACCATCCAAGCCTCATAGAGGAGAGTACTATACAAGCAAAGCTTGCAGCTGCATGCCTGCATTCTCCTCATCGCCCTGCATATCTCAATCTCTCTCTCCGTTTTGCTGGACCTCTGCCCCTTAGGAGTACAGTGTTCAGCTTTCCCACAGACACACACTCAAGTTGACATGCCTGCCGTGTATTTTTTCTCCCTCTACTCCCTCCCCTGTGATAGATTCCTTCAGTCCAAAAATTCTCAGAGTCTCTTCGGTGAACTAGACAATCACTCTTAAATACAATGCTTCATCTTCCAAGCTAGGCTGAAAGAGGAATGCACCAGTTCCTTYGCAAGCTTTTAAACCTGCATGTTATGTTTAAGGGTCCCCTTGTGCCACATTGTTTCATTTGGTTCAATCTACCAGAACCAGTAAATCTGCGGTACTTGATAAATCCTGGAAGGAAACATGAGGCAGGCAGCAAGCTGTAGCAGGGGAGTGCATTCACTGCACCTGAGAGCAGGGTGGAAATGCCCTTGCAGTTCCTGTTTACTGTCATCCCAGTAAAGAGATGAAATAAGGTTGTGCTGAAGAACAGGATCGTCTCCTTCCCAGGGTATGGTAAAGTTGACCCATCATGATACAGTTTCCTGTGTAAATCTATTGCAACAGAAGGAGAAGGCCCACTGTAGTCCCTGTTGATGACCACTCCTGAGGTCAAATTGGAACTTTTGGTAGTGCATTGATTGATGTGAGCAAAGGAGCTGTCCAGCAAAGCATTGAAGACAAGAAGGTGCAACAATATTGATTCAGTTTTACAAAGGAGGAAAAGGAAGTACAAAGGGACTTGAAATTAGTCACCTATAAGCAGAAATGTTGGGACATTGAAGGGTGCAGAACAGACTCACAGACATCATTCTAGACACTTGTATTTCCTTCTTCATTTCAGGAACTTGTTCCCAAAAAAGAAGGAAAAAACTTTCACCTCTAGTTCTTCCAAAAGACCAAGGGAGCACCTCCCCAGCACCTCATCTCAGCAATCACTTTGCCTAGGGTTTTACACTCTAGAGTGAGAACAAGAGCCCCCCTCCCAACTGCAGCCACAGGAACAAGCGTATGGACAAACTCAGTTACTGCAAGCAGATGAAGCGGCTGATGCCTCCAGGCCCCTCTAGTCTTTCAGCTCCCTTCAGCAACATCACAGATGTCTCCATTGTGACCTCCAGATTGGTGGATAATTTATACATACAAACAAAATAGAAAAAAACACCCTCAACAACAGTGATTATCCAGTAATATGCAAAAGGTTTACAGGAATGGATTTGGAACTGGAGTTTCAAAAGAAACTATTCTTTAGTGAATCCTTAGAAAGACACAATCTGTCTCATTGGCAGTACCCAGACATCTCTGATCCTTCGCACCCAGAGCTTCACCTGGTGGCTGGTTCTGTAGTGCAACAGGATGTTCCTCACAACATCTCCCTCCACATGGGCAGGCAGCTACTCCTTGAGATTACAGAGCCCAATCTTCCCATCAATTAGCATGAGAGCATGTGTCCCTGCCTATTTTTTTAATGGATATCTTTCCTGCATCACTGGAGAAGCCATGAGACTTCAGTCCAACATCAGCTCCTGCTCTGCTTATGCATGTACCTAGTCCAGCTTTGGTGCAGAATCCCTGGAATGAGTGGTGATGCCCAAAGTGAGCACAGCTGAGGTTCCCCCCCTCTGTGTACTTGTCCTTGAAGAAAATGCCTCTCGTGCTGCAGTGCTTGGTGCAGGCCTTGTGCAGGCAGGAGACAGGTTGTTCAGTAGTAAATGGTGGGGAGGTTGGCAGTACGGTGTTACCACTGTCCTCATTGGCTTTCTACATTGCTCTCCAGATGGCTGTTGCATGTAGCCATGATTGGCACCTGTCAGCGGCTAGTCTTCTGCCAGCCAGTATTTTGCTCAGGCCCTAAGAACTTCCCCTCCGGGACTCCCAGGCTGGCTGCCAGCTGTGCCAGCCAGGCCCTGAATGCATGTTCCTTCTGTGGCTCAGCTGCCACCTCCAGACCCTCCAGGATGCAAAGTCCCCTGCCAAAGGAGAGGCTGTGATGGCCCAGGCAAGACCGTATTCAGCAGTGGCATCTAGCTCTGGCTGGGTATAGCTGCTGCTGCTGAACTCTCTTGGTTGCCCCTGATCAGAGGGATTTGGGGTCTTTGATCCAGGTGGCCCTTGATTAGGGTGGGACAAGCGCCCTGTGGGTCAGTGCTAGGGAGTGGCCTATATAAAAGCCAGGCCTAGCATGCAGTGAAGAGATGCAGCAGTTTGCGCAGCAAAAAGGCACTTTCATTTCTGATCCCGGTGGTGTATGCTTCCTCCGGTATGGTCATGACAWGCYGAAGAGCACGTTCCCCAGTAGCCATTGGAGTCGCTGCATCAGCTGCATCAGAGGCTTGGATCCAGACAGACCCTCTGACAGCTGATGCAGCTCTACAGGTCTCAGGCTGCAGGGAGTGCTTGGGGCCTCTCCGGGAGGCCTGGGCTGGCAGCCAGCTCT
>NW_020450130.1:0-15884 GCF_003343035.1 Apteryx rowi | reverse complement strand
GATTAGGGGACTGGAGCATCTCTCTTATGAGGAAAGACTGAGAGAGCTGGGCCTGTTTAGCCTGGAAAAGAGAAGACTGAAAGGGGATCTTTTGTATACAAATATCTGAAGGGAGGGTGTCAAAAGGATGGAGCCAGACTCTTTTCAGTGGTGCCCAGCAACAGGATGTGAGGCAACAGGCACAAACTGAAACACAGACAGTTTCRTCTGAACTTGAGGAAAAACTTCTTCAATGTGAGGGTGAGAGAGCACTGGACCAGGTTGCCCAGAGAGACTGTGGAGTCTCCTTCTCTGGAGATATTCAAAACCCGTCTGGACACGATCCTGTGCAATGTGCTGTAGGTGACCATGCTTGAGCATTGGACTAGATGATCTCCAGAGGTCCCTTCCAACCTCAACCCTTCTGTGAATATGTGTCTGGAACAAAGGATGAAGATGTGACGTGCTGTGACTCTAAACCAAGAAGGTAAATAATGCTCTGGGGGTTTTTCCTCTCAGTGGTTTGGGGGCACCTGACCCTGAAGCAGGAAGATGTCAAGGCTCATCTCCCCCCCCCCCCCACAGGGACAAGACGCAGCTGCATTTTCAGCCTGTGCTTTGCCCTGAACAGTGAACCATGGGACCAGACCTTTTCTCAGGAGCCCCCTGATACTAGATTGGTGTGACAAGAAACTCCACTCCCTTGACTTACTGGCAAAACTCTTGCTAGTGCAGCCCAGGATATCTTCAGCCTTCTTTGCCACAAGGCAACATTGCTGGCTCATGATCAACTTCTTGTCCAGCAGCACTCCCAGGTCCTTCTCTGCAAAGCTGTTCTCAATCTTGTCAGCCCCCAGTCTGTCCTGGTGGGCTATTCCTCCCCATGGGCAGGACTTTGCACTTCCCTTTTTTGAATTTCATATGGTTCCCATCCAGCCATTTCTCCAGCCTGTCCAGGTCCCTCTGAGTGGCAGGACAGCCCTCTGGTTTATCAGCCCCTCCTCCCTGTTTTGTAGCATTGGCAAATTATTGAGGGTGCATTCAGTCCCATTACTCAGGTTGCTAATAAAGGTGTTAAACAGTATTGGACCGCGTATTGATCCCTGGAGGTCATCACTAATGACTAATGGTCTCCAGCTGGAATTTGTGCCACTGGTCACAACCCTCTGAGCTCTGCCGTCCAGCCAGTTCTCAATCCACCTCACTGTCCATTCATCTAGCCCACACTTCCTGAGCTTGTCTGTGAGGATGTTATGGGAGACAGTGTCAAAAGCCTTGCTGAAGGCAAGGTAGACAACATTCACTGTTCTCCCCTCATCTACCCAGCCAGTCATTCCATCATAGAAGGCTATCAGATTGGTTAGGCATGATTTCCCCTTGGGGAAGCCATGCTGACTACTCCTGATCACCTTCTTTTCCTCCACATACTTGGAGATGGCCTCCAGGATGAGCTGCTCCATCACTTTTCCTGGGATGGTGGTGAGGCTGAGTGGCCTGTAGTTTCCCGGATCCTCCTTCTTGCCCTTTTTGAAGATTGGGGTGACACTGGCTTTCTTCCAGTGTTCAGGCACCTCTCCTGTTCTCCWTGACCTTTCCAAGATGATGGAGAGTGGCCTAGCAATAACATCCGCCAGCTCCCGCAGCACTCGTGGGTGCATCCCATCGGGGCCCATGGATTTGTGGGTGTCAAGTTTGCCTAAATGATCTCTAACCTGATCCTCCTCGCCCAAGGGGAAGTCTTCCCTTCTCCAGACTTTCACTCTTGCCTCCAGGGTCTGGGGTTCCTGAGGGCTGGCCTGAGCAGTAAAGACTGAAGCAAAGAAGGCATTCAGTAACTCTGCCATCTCTGCATCCTTTGTCACCAGGGCACCTACCCCATTCAGCAATGGGCCCACATTTTCCCTAGTCTTCCTTTTGCTACTGATGCATTTGAAGAAGCCCTTCTTGTTGTCCTTGGCATCCCTTGACAGATTTAATTCCAAATGGGCCTTGACCTTCCTCGTCGCATCCCTGCATACTCGGACGATGTCCCTAAATTCCTTCCAAGTGGCCTGTCCCTCTTCCCACATTCTATGCACTTCCTTCTTCTGAGTTTTTCCAGGAGTTCCTTGCTCGTCCATGCAGGTCTCCTGCCTCCTTTGTTTAAATTCCTACTCACAGGGACACACTGCTCTTGAGCCTGGAGGAAGTGATGCTTGAATATTAACCAGCTCTCTTGGACCCCCCCCTTCCTTCTAGGTCCCTAGCCCATGGATTCTCTTCTTCTCCCTCCAGGCCAAAAGTATCCTCAGACCATTATGAGCAGACTGTACTTACGATTAGCTGTCTCAGCACCTCTAGATACAGCTGTCATGAGTTTCCTGCTTAGCCAAGCCTGTCCTCTGCTATGTCTATTTGATTTCTTAAGTATTTGCCTGGACCATTCTTGCATTCAGAGGAAGTTGTCCTTAAAAACATGCCCGCTTTCCTAAGTTTTGCATTTCAGAATTCCTTTCCATGGGAACTACTACCTATCAGTTTTCTGAATAGACTGAAATTTGTTCTCCTAAATAAGCTCCTAGTCCAGGAAAAAGGGTTTTTTAGAGTGAAAATTCATCTAGTAACTATGCTGATTTCTTAACAAACCCTAATTTTGCAACTATTCTTAAGATGGTTGTATGCCTAATTCAGAATAGTTTCCTCTTCCATTTTTCTTCCTTCTCATTTCTGCATGTTTTTTTCCTTCGGCTAAATATTGAGCTCTCCCTAATGAACATGAATACCTTTCAACTTATCACAAATATCACTGAGAATTGACAGAGAGACTTCCAGCACAATAAGTCATCAATGCTTTGTCTTGCTTACCAGCATTTGGCTGTAAGATGCTATAGATATAGCAGGCATGGGTGAAGGGCAGTTGAGGCCTGAATGAAGTCATTTTAATTTTTATTGACTTTAACAAGAGAGAGCTCAGGCCTTCATCTGCTTCAAATATTGCCTGCTATATTCATCCCAGTGGATTACAGTGGGTTGTTTTACTTCTGTCTATAGTGTTTTTTTTAATATGATGCATTATGTTTTCCTCATGTTGATTCACAAGCATATATAGCCTTTGGATGGGATCTTGAGAGGTATTGGGTTGAAGTTAGGTTGAGAGGTTTAGGGTTGAAGGCCATGCCCAAAGCAAGTATACAGGCCAAAGTAATTTTGTTGTGAGCCCTCATTAATGGAGATTTTGAATGTATGCCTTTGCTGGATCATATCGGCCATAATGTTAGATATCATTTTGATAGAAAACATCATTTTGACAAAAACCCACAAATTCTAGTGAAAGGTCTGAGCGGTTTGTCCTATCCTGCCAGGTAGATCATAATCCTTGCAAATTTACAAAAGATAACAAAGTTCTCTCCAAGCAGAACTCTATCAAGTCCTGTTAGCAGAAAGCTGAATCTAGACATGCATAGACAAGAAGGAAGCTGTGGAGATTAGCAGAGATTATGAAAAAGTCTCAGTAGGAATCTTTCAGTTGTGCTTAAATGTTTCTCTAGTGGCTCTAGCCCAGTCTTGGGACTGAGATTACACCAGAGAGTTAGCTGAACTAACCCATGGCGTCAGCTGATTGACTGGGGGATAGAGAAGAAGGCAGGGGAGCCACGAGCATAGGCAGGTCAATGGATCTCTATGAAATATCAGTTGTCTGGGACAGTTCCTGGCAGTGAGAGTATGGGCCATAATGTTGCTTTTGCTGAAGGATTTGGTGTTATATCTGCACTTTGAGGTGACAGATGAAAGAACCAGATATATTTTCATTAAGCTTACATTACACCGGGACACTTCAGTATAGAAGGATATTATGTGTAAAATTTATGCTACCCCAAATATTTTAGTCACCTATGCTTGGTAGACATTGTGATAGGAGAAAATAAGGTTATCACTTTGCAATCTTTATAGGTACTGGGGGGGGTTGGCAGTGGAGTTTCCCAGATTTGCACTTTCAGGCTCCTTGTATGTGTCTTTTGTGTTGTATAAATAATCTGTTGTTTGAGGTAACATTCAAAGTCTATGTGTAGATACAGATCTGCATCAAAATACGGAGACCATCTGCAAGGCATTTGCACTTTGATTTTTCTCCTGTTAAGAAGATAATTGCTTAGTGAAGACAATCTGCTAAATCTGCTGAGTTAATTTTTGAATGTGTCCTACAAAAATCACAGTTCTTGCTTTCTAAGTAACTTTAGATTAGAAGTAATTTTCTAAATCAGGGTCTTCTAATCAGGGTCTTTTGGTTRGCTTTACAGAAAGCTTGTTTTTTTCTTTCTCAGCAAAACGAAAAGCACAGGCATGAACTTATAAAAAAAAAAGTTGTATTGGCTACAGTCTGCTTGCTTCTAAATGTTTGCAGAGAAGACCATCTGCAGGAGAACTTCAGCCAAACTCTGTACATCTGTTGTCAAATAGTCCTCTTTCTCCTTTCTAGTATCTGTGATCGGTCACTGTCTGACAGAATGGTGAAAGTTTTGTTCTGCTATAACCTAGTAACTGGTCTTTACATGTTCATGGGCACATTCTGATGTAAACATTGAACAAAGAAATCCTAACTTCCACCTTGATATGCGTGCTATTGACTTTACTGCCTTATCAACTGAACTCCTTGCACATGTTTTCTTGCCAATATTCAAGTGTGGCAGAGAATTGTCATGTTCTGAGGGCTGGGAACTGAGGTACCTGGAAATTAAGGATAAAGTAGCATCAACTGATGTCAGACTGTGATGCTGCTGGAAGGAGAAAATAGAGAGGACCACACAGGGCTACCAGGCTGAGCAGGGGACCTTGGGGTACATCGCCAATAAGGAGAGGCAGTGGGTTCTAGACTTAATTAGTCTGGTGAGGAAGAGACCAGTGGGAATCTAACAAAAGCGCACAGCCATCTGAAGAGCAGTCTCAATGAAAACAGAATCAGTCTTTTCTCAGAAGTACAAATGGTACAAAAAAGGACAATAGTGATAAGATATGCCCTGGGAGGTTCAGGTGGGACACTGGAGGAAGCTCTTTGCCCTGGAAAGTGGTGCAGCTCTGGGACAGGTCATCAGAAAGCATGTTGCAGGGGTGGGGTGGGGGAGAGGTTCTCCATCCTTGGGGGTTTCCAAGCTTCAGCTAAACAAAGCTAGGGTTGTCCTGACGTAGTACTGGACGAGGACAGTCCTGCTCTGAGCAGGTATTTGGACTGGCGATTTCCAGAGATCCCTTTGTGGCTATACTTCTTGGTTTCTATGATAAAGGCAGCCTGTGAAGTCCTTCACATAGTAGGCTCTGGTCATCCATGCTCCACTTAGGTTAGATATGTTACTGTGTCATCCTGCTCCTAGAATAGTAGGGATGAATCACCCCTGTGGCACTGACCTTTCTGTTGAATGTGAGAGACAAATCACTTCTAACTTGTGAGAAGCAGAACAGATGACTATCCCTAAATACTCTGAGATCAGTGAGGTAGTAAGTAGTGGAGAAGGCACAGCACCAAGATCAGAACTTCTCAGTAGTGTTATTTGCGAGGAGGCAGCAAACTGTAAGTTTTTTTCTTCAGCTCTGAAGTTTGCTTCAACATCATAGTGCTACTATATGGACATTGGCACTAACTTGTGGTGGTAGCAAAGTATTGGGGAAGAAGAGGAAAGTGTAAAGAAGAAAGAAGCAGGCAAGCCAGGAGATTGGGCATTTTATCAGCTAGGAGAATACTGCTTTCAAACCCTGGGTGCCAAGAGATGACATACAGCGGGGCTAGTGACTGCTCCACTGGTGTCTTTGGTATCTGCAGAGTATGCTGTGCTGCGCAGCTCCCATCTGGGCAAGTTCTGCCTGTCACAGAAAGGATACTATTCCCCTGTCTGAAGCCAGCTCATTCCCCTCTAAATCCCCCTCTCTGTGGGAGACTGCAGATACTGTTGTGCCAGACTGTTGCTAGCATGGTGGCCAYAGATACTTTGAGTGAGGATCTGATTCCTCTGTGCCTCTCTCTGTCTTTCTGAATACTACCTCCCAGATACCTTCCTTTCTTCAGGCATCCTCTTCCCTTCTACAACTCTCCCTGGCCCCAGTGCTGGTGTCCCTGATCTTCAGTCTCATTTCTTCTGGTACAGACTTGCTCAATTAAAGTGTGGGGAGGACACATGACAAGGTCTCTGCATCAGCATTACACCACTTGGAAGTCACTCCTTTCTGGGGAATCCTCAGTAAGTGATGAACAGAGTTTGAAAGTCCCTTTGTGACACTACAAGAGAGCTAACTACACATGGTAGAAGGATGGAGATAGTTGTGTACTTTCCTCTCTTACAGGCTATCTCTTCATTTATAGGAAATGTGTCAAGACTCTGTAAGCTGTGGGGAAGACTGTCAGGAAGCATATGTCAAAAATCAAATTGGAAGAAGCTAAGCAGGCCTCAGTCTGATGACAAATAGAGGAGCCAAGGGCCTAAGCCGACTGAATAACGCCAAAAACTCAGGTACACATTAGAGAGCGATACCACCCTCAGACCTGAAGTGATATTGTAGAATCCCAGAAGGTTAAAAGATGGGAAGGAGCCTCTGGAGATCCCCAGTCAAACTGTCTGCTCCAAGCAGGGCTCATCCCAAAAATAAATCTGGGAAAATCTTTAAGAATTGATATTTCCCCACTTCCCTGAGTCTTGTCTAAGAGTTGCAAGAACTATCATAGGGAGGAGGTTTTTCTCTTATCATAGTATCCTAGGACCTTGGGAGGGATGAAGGGGATACTGGGAGATCTCTAGTCAACCTCCTGCTCAAAGTAAAGCCAACTATGAGGTCATACCATTTTATTCAGGTCTTATCCAGTCAGATTTTGAAAGCCTCCAAGGATCGAGACTACACAATGTCTCTGGGCAGCCTGTTTCACTGCTTAACTATCCTCATGGAAAAAGTGTTGCCTTATAACCAGTTAGAATCTCTCTTTTTTCATCTTATGCTTGTTGTCTTTCATTCTTCTTCCATGCACAGCTGTGAAGAGCCCTTCTCCATCTTCTTGATAAGCTCTTTGTAGCTATTTTAAGGCTGCTATTAACCCCCTTCACTGACTTTTCTCCAGACTGAATAAGCACAGTTCCCTCAGTCTCTTCTCACAGGGCATGTGCTTGGGACACCTGACCATCTTGGTAGCCCTCCACTGAACTTGCTTCCATTTATTGAAGTGCTCCTTGTATCTGGGGGCGGGGGGGGCTTAAAACGGGAGGCTGTACTCCATGTGTGTCAGCCAGGCCCCCGCACTGAGGCTTTGCATTGTCCATATTGAATTTCATATGATTCCTTTGGTTCATTCCTCCAGCCTGCCTAGATCTGTCTGCCTGACAGCCCTGCCTTTGACTAGTCCCCCTAATTTGGTGTCATCTGGAAACCTGTCAAAAGTGCTCTCTGTTGTTTCATCTATTTTGTTGATAAAGATGTTGAACAGGACAGATCCCAGGAAAGACCACTGTGGTAGTCTACCTTGCATACGCATTGGAGTGCGACCCATTAAGCACTACCCTCTGAGCCCCACTATCCAGTCAGGTTTTTGCCTGTCTAGTTGTCCACTGATCTAGACCATAACTTCCCAACCTGGATTCAAGAATATGGAAAGAGAGTGTGTTAAAAGCCATTTTAAGGTAGAGATAAATGATATGCACTCCTCTCCCCTTGTCCATAGACCTAGTTCTTTTATGACAGGAGGCAGTAAGAGTGGCAAAGAATTATTTAAATTTCATGGTAAATCTGTGCTGGCTATTCCTACTCACCTTTTTCTCCCTCCTACACCCAGAAATGTGTTTCAAGAGGACTCATTCCATGATTTTCCTAGGGACCTAGGGGAGGCTGACCATCCTGTAATTTCTGGGAACATCCTTTTTGCCTGTTTTGAAGATGGATACAGCATTTCCTCTGATTTCCATGACTTTCCAATGATGGCAATGATGGCCTTGCTGTAACACTGCCCATGTCTCTCAGTACCCTTGGATGCAGCCTCTCTGGTCCCAGGAACTTGTACAGGTTGAGTTCTCTTAACTAGTGTTTGACTTGACCTTCATCCACTTCCAGCATGTTTTTCTAAGCAGAGAGGCCTGGGAAATCCTTTTTTTTCTGAACATTAAGACAAAGAAGGCACTATCTCAACTGTATCTGTGTTCAGTGCCACTGAATCACTTACCTCATTCAGCAACAGTACTATATCTTCTTCTTTTGGCATTTTACTATTAATGCAGTGTTAGAAGATCTTTTTGCCCTTGATGTCCCTTGCAAGAATCAACTTTAGTTAAACTTTTGCTTGCCAAAAATCATTCCGGCATGCCTGGAAATGTTTTTATATTCCTCCTTTCTAGCTCATCCTTGTTTTAATCTCCTCTATAATGTCTTTTTTGGACGAGCTTTCTGATAAATTCTCTGCTTAGTATCTTGATATGACTTATTTTCCTGAGTATTGGGATAGATCATTCTTGCCCTGGGAGAAGGTTTCCCTTAAAGATCTGCCAGCTTTCCTAAGCTCATTTATGTTAGAAAGTGGATGAATCTCAAAGCCTGGTAGAGAAATGKCTTCCTCAGCTCAATGCCCCCTGGTCCAACCAGTAGTGAGGCTGAGCATGTTTTCCGAATAGACAAACACATGTATACAGCATACATATGCACATATACACGGCCAACCAGCAAGAGGATACACGAGGAACGCAAACATAAACAGTGGCAACAGCCTCATTCTGTTCCTCTCTCTCTTTCTGATTGGTATGAAGATCCATAATGGATAATATATGCATATATACATTACGGATGCCTCTAATAGCTGGCCTTAGACAATTTAGCCAGTATCTGCTTCCTGAAAACAAGGTTTCCTCAGATACCAGCATGTGGACATATGAGCATCCAAGGCTCACAGCCCTGCTCCAGTTGCTGGTACAGACACTCTCAGTCACAGATACATGAACAATTGCCAAATGCCCATCCCAGGGAACAGGCTGTCACAAGATTTGCTCTATAAGTGTCAAAATGTCTTTCTCCCCAGATTTCCATGCAGAAACTTTATAGAGAGTTTGTAAACATATTGTTTGTAAACAATATTTTTAAAATTCAGAGTATGTTTTGACAATGTCAATCATTGATTAGCTCAACCAACACTTGGTCATTTCTTATCTGGAACAGCCTTTTATAAATGTGAGTGGATTAGTTCTGAGGGGTGAAAAAACAATCTCTCTTGCAACTGGATTGCATTATCATTCCACAGGTTTTGCTTTGGCTCCTTAAAGAACACCATTGCCTATTACGCTGGATGTTTAGCTTAGTGAACATACCCAGAACTGCACAGAAATCAAGCCTGTGGATTTAGGATCAGCTCCTTGTGCTAGTAAACATTAAATTTTGTCGTGTAAACTTTGGAGCTCTTTATCCAGCTTCATTCTCTTCAGTCACAATGATAGAAAAGAGCAAAGGTAGGACATGTAACCTTGAGATTTTTCTCAAAAAACTGCATCTAAGTTATTAGAGTGGAAAACCACATACTCCCTTGGGTTTGTTATGCTGAGAATCATACTGCATTCAACTCACAGAATCATCTTAATAAAAGAAACAGAAATAAAGCTACGGAACTGGCTCTAATTTTTTCAAGACATTTGCATTAACCTCTGAAATGTTATTTTGAGAGTTGATGAACTGCAAAAACTAAAAAAAAAGCTGTTTCTTTTTTTTTTTCTTTTTCAAGACAGAGACAGGGCTCAGAGAACCTTAAGTCCAACCTTAACAGAGCTGTCCATTCAAATATTTGTGCCTATCATTTTAGTAGCTCAACTTGTTATTTCAAATCAAGTTAGACTTCCTCTCTGCTGTCTGTGGGTGTATATAATGGCTTTTCTTAGTATTGGACTGGGCAATCTCACTGYTCACCTTCCAGTTGAAGTCTAACGCAGCTTAGTCATAGGTTGCTACTAAACATTAGAGTGTTACTTCTGCAAGTAGGGAAACCCAAGCTATTTCACCGTGTGCCAAAGAGAGATCACCAGATGCTTTGTGTAATTGTTCACTCAAATGTAATCAGGGCATGAATGCACTGCTTCTCTTACACTGAAGGGCAGCCTGAATAATCAGAATAGCCCTTTCAGGCAGGGGTGAAACAAGGGGGGGTTGATCCTTTGTGTCAGGAAGTAAGCTGGACACAAGCTTATGCCCCTTTCCTCCCCTTACCGCCCTCTTCCCCCCCCCCGTTGCCCCCTGCCTTTGCATGACCCAGTTCCTCTGTAAGGAGCTGTGTTGTGTGGGTTAGAGAAGGTTCTGACCTACTCTTCATTCAAGTCTCCAGCTTTGGCTTTATGGATTACTGCTGGAACTGACTAAAGAATTACTTTCTTGTTCCCAAAGAAAAATGTTGCTTTTCTTTAATGTTTGATTTATATTCTAAATAGAAACTGGAAAAACGTGACTGAAAACCAGACAAGTTTGGTGTTATAAAGTCTGTGAGGGTCTCCTGGGGGGGGCTGCAGTTTTGCCTCCACATGTCTGCTACTCTTCATGACACAGGCTTTTTTCCTGTGATTCCACTGCTGTGTAAAACACGGGCTGAGCGAGAATGGTATCGGAAAGCTTGGTGTTGGAGCATCACAGAAAATGTGCAGAGACTTGCCCATCACAGTGAGTGAAGGCAAGAGGTACCTGAACCATGCTTCCCATCAAATATTCTGGTGGCATTTGCTCACTGCAGAGTTCCAGATTGAACTGAAACAGTTTGGGGATGAAAACCTAGACTTTCAAGTTGGGGGGGGGGGGTGTGTGTTTGTGTGTGTGCACATGTGTGCATATGTTTTGGTTTGGGGTTTTTTTTTTTTGTAATGATGTCTTGAAATTTTGCATAAAAAGTAGTTTTCAGGAAAGAAATCATCTGGTTGAAAATTCTATTCTTCCTCAAAAAAAGTTTTTCATGGATAATTTCAAAGTGATTCTAGTTTCATTCCATCCCCAGGTGTTGAATTCAGATGAGAAAATACATTCTGAATGCTCCAAGGCTGATATCATATTCAGAGGTGTCTGTACTGATCCTAAGTTTAAAATTGTTCAAATAGTATTTTTAACTAATTAGTAAGCATGCATTGCTTAAATTGGATGATTGGAACTTAAACATCAAATCCTTCTCAAAGTTATTAAAATTCAAGCAGAATTTTTAACAATCCTGAGGCTTGTCTCTGTGCTTGGCATTTTCTGCTGCAGATTTCTTGTGTGAAGCAACTTTTCTGAGCCAGAAAACTGCTACCTGAGGATGTCCTGAGCTGATTTGATTGGGGAAGAGAGTGGAAGAAAAGTGTAAGAATCAAATCAGAGTGTGTTGTGCTTTGTCTCACATTTGCAACTAAACTCTTATCTCCCTCCCCAGGTTCTGTGCAATTGACAGCTTCTGCAACCAGATCTTTTCCTGGTTCCCATGTCAACAGTTGGTCATGACGCTCACAGAGTTCTTAGTTTTTCTGGTGAAACAAATACTTTGAACTGTATGGTGCTCTGTGTAAACTGGTATAGAGCAGATCTGGAAGTTCATCACACTCAGGAATGTGTCTGTGCAGATAAATGATAGAGAAATTGAAGATGGTTCCAGAGGATTGAACCAACAAAAATAAAGGCACAGATTTTGTTTTCTGTGGAATGAGCTCTGCACAGGTTTAGCAAGATACAGAGCAGGGATATATATATATATAAAAAGTACAGTGACATGAATCCTAACATAGATTTGTATAGGTTGCCAAAATATTTCCTTGAGTAATAACATCAGCTCTCAGGGAAGAACTGCCACAAAGCCTGAAAGAAAAAGCTAGATCAAGCTGTATTATTTACCCAAAATAACTTTAGCCCTGATAATGTATGAGACATCCCAAAGTTAACGCTTAAAATCATAAGATAAGAGGTTTGGGTTTCTCTGATGCCTCAGCTGACTTCACCTTTTCAAGCCAGTAGGTTTTCACAAAGTTAGGAATCTACACAGTGATATTAACATGTTTCTAACTCACTGCTGGAATCCTGAGCCGGGGACTTTTCTGGATTGTCTCTCTCAAAGCAGCAGATATAAAGCCCACACTCTACTGCTTGCCAGGCCCTTTGCACAATGGGGCTGAAGGATTTTGACATTTAGGAGGCTTTTTGTTCACTTTTGGATTTACCTTTGCCTTTTCTTTTCTAGGACAATCACAAATAGTACAGTTCAGGGTACAAAAAGAAGCTGCTAGTTTCTCTTCTGATGAGCACAAATGGCAAACAAGACTGAGGAGAATGGTGTCTGATGTCACTGAGTCCCAGAAGTGCTGGTGGAAGAAAGCTCTGGAAGTCTCCAGCCCAACCTCCTGCTCAGAACTGGACCAGATCGGGGCAGCCCTTACTTTGTCTAGCCAAGTCTTGGAAACCCCCCCATGAATGAAGACACTCCCCTTTCCTGGTGACCTGCTCCAGGGCTGCACTATCCTCTTGGGCAAAATATTCGCTGAGATACCCACCTGAACCTGCCAAACTGCAGCTTGTGCTGTTTCCCCTTGTATCACTTGACACTACTGAGAAGGGTTTGGCTCTGAATGCCCTTCAGGTAGTTGTGGGCTACTGTTAGATCCCCCCTTGACAGACTAATAGGATCCACTTCCCTCTGCCTCTCCTCATTGTGTCACTGAAATCGGGCCTTTGGTAACAATTGTACGTGCGCTCCTGACCCCTGCCTACCTTGGTAGCCCTGCACTGACCCCTCTCCACTTCATCCTTGATCTGGGGAGCCCAGACTGCACTCAGCAGTACAGGTGGTAGCCTGCCTCATACCAGGCAGAAGGAATAACAATTTCCCTTGTGCTGGCCGTGGTTGAGATGAACTTCTGTGTGGACCAGGGACTGGTAGAAGACCCCACAGTAATAAAAGACAATTTCTTCCACCCAAGATACACCTACCTAAGCCTCTTCTGTGAAGTGTTAACACGAGACCCTTCCCCTTCTGGCTCCATGACTCCAGTGTCGTTTGTCTAGGGCCTCATATCAGGTTGTGAATACTTTCTTCAGTAAGACTGTAAGTTAAGTCAGCATACTGTGTTTCTTTTTCTCTTTTTTTTTCCCCCCAGGTTTTTCATCTATAGATGATGTAACAGACTGGAGATCTGAAACATACCTTTGCTCTTTAAGAAAGGTTATCATCTTGACTGAATGTCCTACACTGTCTTTTTCAGAGAGTTGTCACTTAGCATTTGGCCATGAGTGTATGGCTCCGTACAGTATCAGTGGAGACACAGCTTTCCTGGTGTCAGCCATATCAGGCCAGGAGAGATTCTATCTGTTGCACTTTGCAGCTGGTTGCAGACTGGCTGTCACTGAAGGATCATTTGAAGTTCCTTCCATTGTACCCCTCCTCATGGTAACCCCCCCCCACCTTCTGCTTCTAGTAGGAAGGTGGTATATCTCATAGCAACAGCTTTAGCAAGAAGTGATGAATGATGTGACTGTCAGTCCACCCCATGTGAATGCCCGTGCTATTAGCCCTAAGAATACCAGACTGATGCTCTGTGCTTAGAAGGCTGGTTATTGTTGTCACCTGTAATTTGAAAGAACCTCATTGAGGCCTATTTGGTCTATGATGGCAGCATTTGTGCTTCTATGGCCAGTCATTAAACCTTTATGTTTCTCATTTGCAGACAGGAAGCAATGAGAGGCCTAAAACTTTTACTATGACAGAGTCAATGCATCTGAGGAGAGATGCCACTTCCCATATCTGCGACTCATTGTTCATGGAGGTGGGCATGTGTGTAGGAAAAAAGATAAAAGCTCAGTTCTCATCCAATGGAGCAGAAAACAGAGGAGAACAGTCAAAAAAGGCCATAGAATTCTTGCATCCTGCCTCTAGTTGGAAGGACTGAAGTGAGGAAAATATTCAGAAACTCTACATTTAAATCCTGGACTTAGGCATCTTTAGCAGCTGAGGGACCAAGAGTGGATCAAAGGAGAAACTGAGATGGATGGCAAAATAAATATCATTAAATCCTTATGAATAGGCTCATGAGGCAACACTGGTGTAGGAGGCAAGCTCCCCGGCAGACAAGCTGAGTCCATGACAGTCTATCAGGGCTGAGCAGGAAGTAAGTTCAAAGGAGCAAGGTCAACCATCCAGTCCTTGGAGCAACAAAGCTACTTTAATCCCATAAACGAAGGCAAAGTCCCCCATGGACCTTCTCTGTCTACAGTGGGGCATTTTCATTGTCAGGGCCAGAGATGTCAGCCCTGCAGCTAACAGGAACGGGGCCAGCAGCAGTTTCCACCTCTGAGTAGTGCCTGCTGCTGCTGGCTCAGAGGTGTGGCAGCTTCGGGCATGGGCGTTGCTGGCATTTCAAGGATCTCTTGGCTCCTTGATAGACTAGTGATTCTGAGGTTTATGCAGGGTGGCGAAGTCCTGCCAGATTTCTGCTGTCTCCCATGTGGAGAAAAGCTTGGGTTAATGAAACTAAGAGGTGAATGTCAGCAGTGCCAGAGACAACAGTGATGTTACCAAAAGGCCCCAGACAAGAAGGAGTCTCAAAGGTGTTTTGGGGGGGGGGGGGGGACTGTTACCAGCTCGGACAAGAAGGAGTCTGAACAGGAGCCTCAGACAAACATTCCCAAGGACACAGGTGCAGCTGGGACTGATACATCCTGAGAAGGTACAGACAAACCAGCAGAAGCTAGCTGGAGCCAAGATTAGGACTGAGACAGCTTTCCTCAGACAAGGAGGCAAGCCAAGTTGAGACCATGTATGGAAAGGTAGAGCAAAGTTCATGGGAAGACACTGAGTGGCACCTCTTCAGAGACCACTAGAGACCCCCAGAGACTCAGACCGCATGCATAATGATTATGTAAATGTAGTAATTAGTTCTAGGAAATAGAATGAATATGTATAATCATTCTTGGAAATTTAATGCATATGTATATGATAGAGCAAAGTGCACTGGTGCACATAGGCGATGGACCCCTTGATTGGACCAGATGACTCTTGCACATCACAGATAGTCTTCACGCATCTAATCTTTATAGCATGAGAGAAGGTATTGGTCAAATCTGGAAAGGGTAATCCTTCTCCACCTTCAAAATTTATAGTGCAAAGACCTACTCTGCTCAGGCCAGCTGACTAATCTTTCCTTTCATGTTCATTTCCTATTTGGATGTGATCATTGTAAATTACCCAATGTTTTAAAAACAAAGAAGTAAGAAATCCAGTTTTTATATATAGAAGCTGACACTGTCACCAAAATTGGGAGAAAAACTCCTTAACACCAATGCAATATTAAGAAGCAGGCATTCTCTTTATTACAGCACCAGGTGCACGGGGGATAGCTCCACCCAATGTGCACACTGTGTGTTGCATCATCTAAAGTTTATATTGCTCTATCACATACATACTTTTTATGCAAAATTTCAAGACATCATTACAAAAAAAAACCCAAACCAAAACATATGCACACATGTGCATACCCCCCCCCAACTTGAAAGTCTAGGTTTTCATCCCCAAACTGTTTCAGTTCAATCTGGAACTCTGCAGTGAGCAAATGCCACCAGAATATTTGATGGGAAGCATGGTTCAGGTACCTCTTGCCTTCACTCACTGTGATGGGCAAGTCTCTGCACATTTTCTGTGATGCTCCAACACCAAGCTTTCCGATACCATTCTCGCTCAGCCCGTGTTTTACACAGCAGTGGAATCACAGGAAAAAAGCCTGTGTCATGAAGAGTAGCAGACATGTGGAGGCAAAACTGCAGCCCCCCCCAGGAGACCCTCACAGACTTTATAACACCAAACTTGTCTGGTTTTCAGTCACGTTTTTCCAGTTTCTATTTAGAATATAAATCAAACATTAAAGAAAAGCAACATTTTTCTTTGGGAACAAGAAAGTAATTCTTTAGTCAGTTCCAGCAGTAATCCATAAAGC
>NW_020450129.1:0-1121 GCF_003343035.1 Apteryx rowi | reverse complement strand
CTCAGTGGCTGATAGGCCAGTGGTGTTCATGTGCTTGCTGTTTGTGAGGTCTCTTGTGCCTCATAGGTCAGTGCTGGTCATGTGGCTGTTCTTTGTTGTTGTGAGGTCACTTGTTACTCAGGGCTTTATAGGCCAGTGCTGATCATGTAGCTGTTGTTTGTGAGGTCAGTGGTGCTTAAGTGCCTCATAGGCTGGTGCTGGTCATGTGGCTGCTGTTTGTGGTGGTGAGGTCACTTGTGCTTCAGTGCCTGATAGGCCATTTGTAGGCAAACGGCTCCTGTTTGTGGTTGGAAGATCATTTCCTCCTGAGGCCCTCATAGGCCAGTGCTGGTCATGTGGCTGCTCTTTGTGGCATGGGTGGCTGCTCTGAGGCCCTAATAGGGCAGGGCTAGGCCCATGGATGCTCTTTGTGCTTGTGAGGTCGCTTGTGCCTCAGGGCCTGATTGTTGCATATAACAGCATTTGCTTAGCACTTGGAGCTGAATCTACTGAAGCCTAAGGCCGCAAATCGCTGAACTTTTCCCTAAATTGTTTGAGCCAGTTTAAACAAGCAGGGAACAAGGAGATAAGGAAGTAACAAAAGAGCTTCAGCAATGCTTAGTGAGTACCATGACTCCGCCTGGAGACAACAGGGAAACCAACCAGGACTGAAGAAGCTACTATTTGTCAAGCAATCAATCATTGGTGTAAGAAATCGGAGAATGGACAAAGAAATTAAGCCGTAGGGGTATAAATACCCAGGGAATTATCCATTCAGGGGCCACCCGGGGAGGCACCCAGCTTGAGCTGTAATATTAATAAAATGATCTCATAAAGAATTATTTTGTATCTTTTGGATAAAGTGGAAACCTAGAGTCAAACCCTGTTAGGGACACTGGATTGAACAAATTTCCCTAACAGTTTGGCACCCCAGACAGGACTCTAGGCAACCACCATTGGATCCTCTTGTCTCCAAGCTTCCAATGGCCGGCACTGGGTGAGTTCACCTAGGAGCTTTGGTGAGGGGAGGTACCGACTGGTGTGTTTTCAAATTGCGCCTCTAAATTTTGGGGAGAGTGGGTTCGAGTCCCACCTCGGGGATCTGAGTGGGTTCGAGTCCCATCTCAATCCATCTGGAAGGG
>NW_020450128.1:0-1131 GCF_003343035.1 Apteryx rowi | reverse complement strand
GGCAACTTCCTTGCTCAGTTTTTGGTCGAGTAGCATTACACTTCTGGCACCTCAAGCAGGTGGTGGTTATGCATTTTGCAACAGCATAAACTCCTGGACCTGCCTGGTTTTGTAAGAGTTGTGAGGCCATAGCTGATGGTCCTCCGTGTCCACAGTCATGGTGCCATCTAGCTGTGAGGAGTACATACCTCTCTGGAAGGATGCGTTTATTAGTTATGGTCCAAATTCCTTCATCGCTTTCAGTTGCTTCCCATTTTCACCAGTCTTCTTCTTCCTTCTTTGGTATGTCTTCATAGACTTTTGCTGCGCTTAATATGTTTGGCCATTCTTGTGTGAGTTCTGTGTTAGATATAGAAAAGGGTTGTCGGGTGGCTGCTTTAGCTGCTCTGTCCGCTAGATTATTCCCTTGTGCCACATCAGACACTTCTCCTGTGTGGGCCAGGCAATATATGACAGCAATTTTTTTGGGGAGTTCAATTGCCTTGAACAACCCTTGCACTTCTTGTCCATTAGCAATTATCTTCCTACCCAATGTAAAGAATCCTCTCTCATTCCACAGCATTCCTCTGGCATGACATACCCCAAAAGAATATTTAGAGTCAGTATACACATTGATCCACAGATTTTCTCCCAACTTCATGGCTCATGCAAGAGCTGTTAGTTCTGCCCCTTGAGCACTAATGGCTGGGGGCAAAGGGCCACCTTCGAGTACTTCAAAGAGGCTGGTAACAGCATAGCCTGAACATCATTTTCCATTCAGGTAGCAAGAGGAACCATCAGTGAAGAGGACTAGATCCGGATTTTTGAGGGGTGCATCTTTAACGTCCTCTCGGGGTTTACTGGAGCTGATAATCACCTGTTCACAGGAGTGGTGTCGTTCCCCATTTTCAGGTAGAGGCAATAGTGTAGCTAGAATTAAAATGTTGCACCTTTCTAGGGTTACATTGTCTGCAGGTAGAATCATAAGTTCATATCGGTGGGCTCTCTGTGGTGACAGTGCCTGGGTAGCACATTGCTCTAGCAATAACTCTACTGCATGAGATACATGCACAGTCATCGGATGGCCCCAAACTACGGGCCGCGCCTTTTCGATAACGGCTGCAGTTGCAGCTATCGCTCTAATACACCCCG
>NW_020450127.1:0-1137 GCF_003343035.1 Apteryx rowi | reverse complement strand
CACAGTCCATATGTGTTTAAAGGTGACTGTGATGCAAGAGAAGAGAACTTTAGATAGTACCTGTGAAACCAAGTTGCGGCCCCTGACTTTCATCTGCAGATAAAAGAATTTGATGCTTCTTTTATCAGCAACTCAAGACTGAGTTCTGTCTTAAATTCTGAAATCTTATTTCTGATTATGAGACACTCTATTACTACTTAYAAATCTCAGCCTGAGAGATTCTGAACRCTTGCATCTTCCCTAAATTTCTGTGTGTAGTTWGCCTTTATTATGAATACTGCAGTGAAATGTTGTAATATATAACAAAAGGTAATTCCAGTCTCAGAAACAAGAAAAAAGGTAGGAAGGAGAACTATTAGATTATCTGATCCCTGGTTAAATAAGTTTTATAAAATTTGTACTACTCCATTCTATTGTGGAATAGTATGTGATGAGACCAATTATGTCATACTATAGTATTATCACTATGTATTTTCATGTCTTGTGATATTTAGGAAAGGAGGTGTTTAGTGTCTCAGCTTTTACAGTGATATATCAGGAACTCAGCACACGTTTTACTTAAAGGTTTCCAATCCAAACATGCTTGCAACAACTGTCTTGAAAATGTGAAGCTTAATCATTCAAGAATTAGACCGCAAAAAGAGATACCCAGATTTATTATTTGGCGTGTTTTGGTTTGGGGGAAAGTGAATTATTGGTTTTTAATCATCRGGCTACTGGTATTGTAATATGTGTGTGCAAAGAGGCACAGCTGGTTTTTTTTCTTACACCATTATATCAGAGAAGAAGGAAAGAATAGATCAATACCATTAGGARAATATGCCAACTTTGGGACCAGACCAACCAGAGTATTTAGTTCTTTCAATTCTTTTACAGTTGATGAAYGGAGCAGACAACAGGATTAGGCCAAATCACACAAGCTTTGCTCAGGTGAGTAGTAACTCTTACCTTTTATCGTCTCAGGTTTGAATCAGGGTTTCTCTGAAAAGGTGAAATATTTAAAGTTCTGTTAGATACTTGTATCTTTTATTGACCTATAAAGATATTGGAATTGCACTTTTAACCTTTCTGTTGAATGTAAGTAATATTAAGCGTTATTTTAATATGTTGAATTCATTTTTTACTAATCCACAAAAG
>NW_020450126.1:0-1244 GCF_003343035.1 Apteryx rowi | reverse complement strand
GCCAGCGTAGCAGAGGGAAAACTGCAGACAGACAGGCTGGCAAGCAAGGCTGTTCCCAGATTATCAGCTTCATCCTGGGTGTTCCAAGGTGTTCACTAATCAAGATTGCCTTCCTTCTCCCCCTCGCTTGTCCAGTTCTCCCTTCCTCTCTCCACCTCGCTGGTCCTGGGTGGTGCCTCGCTAAGCCTTACAGAAGGTAGCGCCTCAGCCATGGGCAGGATGTTACCAGTGACTGACTACAACTCTAGGACTTTTCTGACGGCCCCTTGCCAGCAGCACTTCATGTACAGAGGAGGGACAGTAGGCAGTACGGCCTTGACCACTCTGGCCTGGCAGCGCATTTCCATCCCACCAGCAACATTCGGGCAATGGCCTGCCTTCCCAGTGCTCAAGAAGCTGCTGTGCAGTTTCTGGAGAGGCCTACCCTGGATAGGCCACTCCAGAGCCAAAGACAGGCAGCGCTGTGCAGAACGCTTTGGGCAGGACACGTGGGGGAACAGAGGTAAGGCCTCTGTGGACTGCCAGGCCGGAAAGGGTTGTGCCAACCCATCAGAGCTGCTGCGACACAGTGGGGCTCCTGGATCTTAACCCTGAGGCTTGTCTGCCCTAGAGCCAAGGGACAACTACTACTCACATCCACAGAGAACGTGCAGGGAGACTCTTACCGCTCCCTCTTGAATACAAACACCAACGGGACATTTACCACAGACAGTGCCAGCGCTCCAGTCTCCCAAAGTGACTCCTGCCTGGGTGCAGGCGGTAGCGTAGGCCTCCAGGTCATTGCACAGCTGCTCCGTGCTGCCGCCGGTGCCACACTGGTCATAGACGCAGCTCTCAAAGTACGATTTGGGCGGCAGAACCGCATGGCATGGCTGGAACGGGCCGCCAAGTTGCGTGAGGATTGCACACTGCTTGTTAGCTGCCTCCTCCTGRGAGGGGGAGCAGGACACAGGTGGGAAGGTGGCTGGGTCACACCTACAAAGCAGATGGATACCTCTGAGGTCACAGCAGCCTGTGAGCCCCAGCCACACCATTTCCTGACTTCTTCCCCATGCAAAGCCTCAGCCTTTGCAGTCCAGATCCCTTGCCAAGAAAACACACACACCCCCCTCCAGATTTCGTTTGCAAGGGTTAGGAACACGGCCCACAGTCACCATTCTCCTCTGCGGCATCAGGCAGACAAAAACAAACGGCTGAGACGGTTGGCACCCCCGCAGCTCGGGAAGAGCATCACGCCCACCCCC
>NW_020450125.1:0-1136 GCF_003343035.1 Apteryx rowi | reverse complement strand
CGCCCGCAGCCCCCACCAAACCCACTCACACCCACTCTCTTTCCTACTCGCTTCTCACCTGCTTTGCTCCCACTCCTCCTTCACTTCCCTCCTTGGTGTCTTTTTCCCTTCCCATGTTGGATGGTAATTGGCTGACAGAGCCATCAGTGAAATCAATGCCCGCCCTCCTCCTCCTTCCAGCCAATAGGAGGGCTGCACTGGGGCGGTGCCATGGCAATGTTGGGTCCTCCTGTTCTGGTGGCCTGCTCTGCCCCCTCCCCTGCAGTCGGGCACCATGTTGTGGGCAGCAGCGCGGGGCCAGGGCACGGCGGGGCCTGGGGGCAGCGTGGCGCTGTGTGGCCGGGCAATGCAGGGCCCCATGGCGCAGCCGCTGCCCCGCCGGGACTGGGTTCTGCAGCAGGGGCCCTGCGGGTCTGCTGGCCGCCCTGCTCCCTGGAGGCCATGGGAGCATGGAGGGGCAGTGCTGGGGCCTGTGCTGGTGGCACCAGCCTCTGGGACACAGGACCCCTTTCCTCTCAGAGCCAGACCCCAAAGGGGGACCCACTCCGAGGGAAACCTGGCCATGGATTGCCCACCCCATCCCTCCACCCATGAGGGCATGGAGCTGGCCCCACAGAATCCCCAGGGCTCAGGGAGCCCCAGCGCCAGGACGCAGGAGTCCTAGCTGCCACATTGTCTATTGGAGGAAGAGGGGACCCTCAGGCAGGACTCTTGTGGCAGCCCTCAGCCCTGTGCAGCCTCCACCACAGCCCAGGATCCCCAGCAGTTTTTGCAGTTAACAGTTTCTGTGCGACACCTTGGGAAGGAGCTCCTGAAGACCTTATCCTCAGTGGAGAGCCGCAGGAGCGTTGGGAAGAAGGAACTGTGGTATGGGCTGATGGTGTCCATCCAGCAGTCCTCCATCTCGCTTGTCCCCTTGCCCTCAGCTTGCCTCTCCAGCCACGGAGGAAGAATGCTCTTCCCGTTTCATCACCCCAAACTCCTTTCCAATGTGCTCCTGCTCTTCTGCCCTTTGGTGAAGGGCCCCCAAGGCGGCCCCACTGCCTCCTGTCCCCTCTCCTTGCCATGGACCCACTACGAAGGGCAGCTGTGGGTATCGCATGAGCAGTGCCCAGCAGTGCCTGGGCCTCACAGGA
>NW_020450124.1:0-1128 GCF_003343035.1 Apteryx rowi | reverse complement strand
GAGGACCCAGGGCCACCCCTGCCACCCCAGGAGGACCCAGGGCCACCTCCACTACTCCATGAAGGCCCAGGGTCACTTCCACCATTCCAGGAGGCTACAAGGCCACCTTCATCACCCCAGGAGAAGACAAAGCCACCATCATCCAAGGAGGACACAAGGCCACCTCCCCCGTCCCAGGAAGATCTAGAGTCACCTCTGCCACCCCAGGAGAGCACAAGGTCACCCCTACCACTCCACAAAGATCCATGGCCACCTCCACCACCCCAGGAGGACGCAAAACCACGTTCATCACCCCAGGAGGACCTGAGGCCACCTCCACCACCCCACGAGGATGCAAGGCCACCTCCACCACCCCAGGAGGACCCGAGGTCATATTCATCAACTCAAGAGGATCCATGGTTACACTCACCAACCCAAGAGGACACAAGGCCACCTCAACCACCCCAGGAAGACCTGAGACCATGTTCATCACCCCAGGAGGACGCAAAGCCACCTGCACCACCCCAAGAGAACGCAAGGCCATCTCCACCACCCCAGGAGGATCCATGGCTACACTCACCACCCCAGGAGGACGCAAGACCACCTCCACCACCCCAGGAAGATGCAAGGCCACCTCCATCACCCCAGGAGGACCTGAGACCATGTTCATCACCCCAGGAGGACCCAAGGCCACCTCCACCACCCCAGGAGGACCCAAGGCCACCTCCACCACCCCAGGAGGACCCAAGGCCACCTCCACCACCCCAGGAGGACCTGAGACCATGTTCATCACCCCAGGAGGACCTGAGACCACCTCCACCACCCCCCCCAGCCGCTCACCTTGCAGGTCTCCGGCGAAGGGGCCGGGGGGGGCGCGGTAGAGAGGCCCGCGACGGGCCCAGGCGTCCGGGGGCAACGGGCGGCAGCGGGGGGCTCGGACCACGATGGCCACGGCGGCGCCCAACATGCCCAACCAACCCAACCAGAAGAGCAGCAGCAGGGCGGCGCGGGCCCGCGCCCAACCGGCCGCCCCGGCCACCCGCACCAGCTCCTCCTTGCCCAGCCCCGTGAACTTGGCGCCCGCCGGGCCACCGCCGCCTTCCTCGCCGCCGCCCTCCTCGTCCTCCTCCTCGCCCGGCGCCGCCGCCC
>NW_020450123.1:0-1244 GCF_003343035.1 Apteryx rowi | reverse complement strand
AGTGAACAGACGCAGTGGTTTGTATGCTCACGAGGAGGCAAAATGATATAGTGGTTTGCTTTATCACGTATAATCAAAGAGACAAAGCGGTTTGCTTGTCCGCAAGGAGGGGAAGAGACGCAGCGGTTAGTTAGCTTGTGAGGCAGCAAAGAGATGCAGCACTTTGCTTGTCCACCAGGTGGCGCAGCGGCATCGCRGATGGCTTTTTCACATGGAAACGAACCGAGGCAGCACTTGGCTAGCTGGCGAGGCAGCGAACAGACACAGCAGTCAGCTTGTTTGTGAGAACCGGAACATCCACAGAGGTTAGTTCTTCTGCGAGGCAGCAAAGAGACGCAGCGGTTAGTTAGTTTGCGAGGCAGCGAACAGAAGCAGCAGTTAGTCAGTGCGCGAGGCATCCAAGAGATGCAGCGGTGTGCTTGTTTGCGAGCCATCGAAGAAAAGAAGCGGGTAGTTAGTTGGCCGTGTGGCGAAGAGACGCGACGGTTTGCTTGTTCGCGATGCAGTGAAGAGGCGCAGCGGTTTGCTTGTTCACCAGTCAGCGAACAGACACAGCGGTTTGTATGTTCACGAGGAGGCGAAATGATATAGTGGTTTGCTTTATCACGCATAATCGAAGAGACACAGCAGTTTGCTTGTCCGCGAGGAGGGGAAGAGACGCAGTGGTTAGTTAGCTTGAGAGGCAGTGAAGAGACGCATCACTTTGCTTGTCCACCAGGTGGCRCAGCGGCATCGCGGATGGCTTTTTCACATGGAAACGAACCGAGGCAGCACTTTGCTAGTTGGCGAGGCAGCGAACAGACGCTGCAGTCTGCTGCTTTGTGAGACAGCGAACAGACACAGCCTTTAGTTTGTGAGGCACCAAAGAGATATAGCGGTTTGCTTCTTCGCGACGGAGCAAAGAGACAAGGCRGTTAGTTAGTTTGCGAGGCATCCAAGAGATGCAGCGGTGTGCTTGTTTGCGAGGCGTCAAAGAAAAGCAGTGCGTAGTTAGTTGGCCATGTGGCGAAGAGATGCAACAGTTTGCTTGTTTGTGAGGCAGCGAACAGATGCAGYGGTTTGTATGCTCACGAGGAGGCGAAATGATATAGTGGTTTGCTTTATCACGCATAATYGAGGAGACACAGCGGTTTGCTTGTCTGCGAGGAGGGGAAGAGATGCAGTGGTTAGTTAGCTTGTGAGGCAGCACTTTGCTTGTCCACCAGGTGGTGTAGTGGCATCACGGTTTGCTTTTTCTCATGGGA
>NW_020450122.1:0-1152 GCF_003343035.1 Apteryx rowi | reverse complement strand
GGCCAGGTGGGCATCCCCCACCTGTTTCCAAGCTGCTCTCCCCAACATGCAGTCTTTTGGGTGCAGAGGTTTGACCCCAATTTGCAGGATGAGAGGGGCTGTGGCCATCTCGAGATGGCATCTCTGAGCTCAAAACATGCTTTGCTGAGTCGGAAGCATAAAAGGATCCACAGGGAAGGATCAGGTTTTCTCAAACACACAGAGGACTTGGGGTTATTACAAGGTGAAGGTTTCATTATTGGATATGGACATTTCCAGCAGGTTCTTGTGGATCCCACGGGAGCTGCAGGCCACCCCAGCCTCTGGGACCCAGGACCCCTTTCTTCTCAGAGCCAGACCCCAAAGGGGGACCCACTCGCAGGGAAACCTGGCCATGGATTGCCCACCCCATCCCTCCACCCACAAGGGCATGGGGCTGGCCCCACAGAAGCCTTGTGGCTCAGGGCAGCCCCAGCGCCAGGACCCAGGAGTCCTGGCTGCCACATTGCCCATTGGAGCCAGATGGGACCCTCAAGACAGGGCTCTCGTGGCAGCCCCCAGCCCTGTCCAGCCACCACCACAGCCCAGGATCCCCAGCAGTTTTTGCAGTTAACAGTCTCTGTGTGACACCTCGGGAAGGAGCTTCCAAAGCCCTTACCCTCAGTGGAGAGCTGCAGGAGCATTGGGAAGAAGGAACTGTGGTGTGGTCTAATGGTGTCCATCCAGCAGTCCTCCATCTCTCTTGTCCCCTTGCCCTCAGCTTGCCTCTCCAGCAATGGAGGAAGGATTCTCTTCCCGTTTCATCATCCCAAACTCCTTTCCAATGTGCTCCTGCTCCTCTGCCCTTTGGCGAGGGGCCACAATGTGGCACCACTGCCTCCTCTCCCCTCTCCTTGCCATGGACCCACTACGAAGGGCAGCAGTGGGGAACGCATGAGCAGTGCCCAGCAGTGCCTGGGCCTCACAGGGAAGTGAGGGCACCCGCCCATGCCACCGAGAAGACCTGCCTGTGATGCAGCACATCCCACTGTGACCTCAGCTCGTGTCATCTGGGGGCTCGGTAGGTCAGTGCCATGGAGATGGCAGAGGCAGGGAGAGAGCAGAGAGATTTCCCCTCATGTCCTGGAAAGCAGTCACCTCCCTCCACCCCAGGTATTTTCCTATATATTTTTC
>NW_020450121.1:0-1136 GCF_003343035.1 Apteryx rowi | reverse complement strand
GTGGGCAGTGAGTGGAGCCTCACAAAGTGAGGGATGGTCCACAGTGGAGTGACCACAAGATAGAGCACTAAATGCAGSTATGCATGGGGAAAGGAGGGCTCTGCAATCCCCAGAGAGGCAGTGGGGAGCCAGGAGGTGCAGGGAAGGGGCACTGGAGAGTGATTCCTGCACCCTCAGTGAAACACCACAGGCTGGAGCTAGCGCCCACCCAAACACATCTCCTGCCATTGCAAACACCCTGGGGTCACTCTGAGCACTGCCCATGAGCACAGACATGCACCAGCAGTATCAGTGGTGTTTTGCTGTGTCTAGCTGGATCTGCTTCCTGCTGTGACCAGCATGGCCAGGGCCAAGTCAGGAGTCACCCCACGGCCTCATGACCCTGCAGCCGCTCACTCTGCGGAGCAGCACTGCCAGTGGAGGGTACTGTGGGGAGTGCAGGGCAGGGCTGCAGGAACAGCCAGGCCAGCATGGACACACTCCGCTGGAAAAAGGCTCTCTGGGGAGCAGGGATGTCGCAGGAGAGAAGCAGGGCAGCATTCAGAGATAGGAAATGAGAAGGAGAAGCAGGTTTCCCTGTGCACCAGCTGAGGGCAGGCAGCTCTGTCCCCAAGGCAGCAGGAGCTGCCAGAGGGGCTGCAGGGCCAGGGCTCTCGTGCTGTGCTGAGCAGCGGGGTGGGCATGGAGGGGCTGCAGGCAGACAGGGAGGGGGATGTGCTGGGCACAAGAGCAGGGGAGAAGAGAATGACTGGTGTCATTACAGGGCTTTGTCCCCCTTGCTGGGGAACTGCTGCCCTTGTCCTTGGGCCTGGCCTGAGTTACACTGTGGACACGCCTGTGCCTGGCCCTGCACCTCTCAGGTGCTGACCTGACCCTGTCCCCATCCTGCTGACCTGACTCCCCGTCTCTGCCTTGGATCTGTCTCCTCTCTACAGTCAAGAAAGCCTTGTCAAGGGAAGCTGGGACATGAGCAGATCCCAGAGAAGGCTGTAGGTACAAAAGGTGACCTGATATCCATAGCAGCAGCTCTTGCCTAACAGCCAATTTAAAGGTGTAGGGGGAGCGTTGGATTTGGACCCCTATCCAGGGAACAGTGCACAGAAAATCTTAGCTGGGTGAAAAAGCGAGCCAGACAC
>NW_020450120.1:0-1152 GCF_003343035.1 Apteryx rowi | reverse complement strand
ACCTAGATGGGTCGAGAACCAGCTGGCTAAAGAACTTGTGGGATGATGAGGCTCAGAGGGCAGTGGTGAATGCGTAGCATTCTTCCTGGAGGCCGGGAGAAGTGGAGCACCATGGGACCTCTCCAAGAACTTCTCCTGTTCAAGAACTTTATTAGTGACATGGAAGAGGCAATACTCACTACTTTTGTTGAGGACAAAAAAATTGCAGGGGGGGCCCCAGCCATATGCTTGAGGGCTGCTATTCAGAGGGACCTAGACAGGCAGGAGCAATGGGCTGACAATACATGGAGTCCAGGGCATGAGCCACCTCCTCTGCAGCCAGACCTCTGGCAGAGGAGAGAGGGGCGTCTCTCCTGCCACAGGCCCATTTCATGATGCCTGACAAGGGGTCTGAGAGCAACTGTCCTGCCATGTCAATGTCTGTGAGGCAGCATGCCCAACTGGGTAAGGTGAAGGCTTTCCCAAGCCCCACCCCTCTCTCTCTCCTTGCCTCCTTCGGCAGCAGGATCATGGTGATGCTCCTTGTTTCCCCTCCTGTCCATGCTGCTCCTCTTGCTCTTGGCACAACTTCTTCACATAGCTGCCAGATGGGATGAGAAGCGTGATGCTTTCTTGTATCCGAAAATTTCAAGCAAGGAGGAACTGATCAGGGATGGGATAGTAAGCGTCACCCTTCTCTACCGTGACCATGAAAATGTGCATTCCCAGATGCTGAGGAGAGTGAGGAAGGACAGTAGCAGAATACAGACCCCGGACTTGAGAGGAGCAGATTTTGGCCTGTGCAGGGGACTGCTGGGGGGGAACCCATGGGAGGCAGCTCCAAAGGGCCAAGGAGCTCAGGAAAGCCAGCACGTCTTTAAGGACAGCACCTGCCAAGCACAAGGATGGTCCATCCCCATACGCAGTAAAACTAGCAGATATCTCAGGGGACCAACTTGGCTAAACAGGGACCTCGCACCTTAGCTCCAGGATGATCGGGCAGCATAGAGAAGGGCAAGAAGGGAGAGGCAAAGGAGGCATTTAGAAATACTGTCCAGGGTCATAGGCTTGGTGTTAGGGAAGAAAAAGCTCCGCTAGCACTGACACTTGCAGGGGATGTCAAGGGCATGAAGATGAGCTGCTACTGCTTTCGTAAGAATCAAAGAATAGAAA
>NW_020450119.1:940155-941092 GCF_003343035.1 Apteryx rowi | reverse complement strand
TACATGATTTTCACCTCAGAAATAGCTAGATGTTTTCGTTCTCCTTGCTCTGTTAATTCCTCATGCTTACCTTCCATCAATGCTGAAAGTAGAGGACATTATTTGCTCATCAGAGACAAACCATTGCAGGAAGGTTCCTGTAGAGGTGGCAATAAGCAAATTCCCGCTAACCCTGTATGGTCAGCAATGAAATGCTTTGATAGTAGCAAGTGTAGCTCCAACATGACTGGTAAGTCATTTCCTTGGAGCCAGGTGCCTCTTCCACTTCAAACCCCAGGCATGTTCTGAAATATGAGTGGCATTTATCTGTATCGCATTGCCAGTGCATATTGGCACTGTACCCTTGAGACCTTTCATGAAGCTGTCTGTGGTGTACTGTTGAAAATTACATCCTACCTTCTTTCTGCACAAGCAAGCCTTTTCTCTCTAGGGCTTTATACTGGGAATAGCTCTCTCATACAAAATCTGCTTTTGAGTATTTAAAATAAATTACATTGAAATGAAGGTACTACTGTCTTCAKAAGCCTTAATATTTGTAAACAGTGCTACTGCTTCAATTCTTCTCCTTCTTGCTCTTCTTCCTCTTCACATTATAAGAAAAYGCACAGTRGTCTAGCTTATTAATGAACAGTGAGCCAAACCTTCTGCCAGTGTCAGCTTGCACATTGCTGCTGCTTTGGTGGACCTGTTCCAAATGACAGCTCCTACAGACGTAACCTSGTAGCCYTCACWGTGACTTGAACCCTGGGAAACTGTGGTTTGGCTCTGGTCTTTAGTAGTTTCGCCCTTTTCTCTGTGAAATACTTTACAAGGATAGCAACCAAACTAATAAAACAAGAGGGAAATTGTGGATGTCACTAAATACACATTTTGAAACAGATTTCTTTGTTCTGGTAGAGGGATTTGGGAACCTTCATTTCAAGGATTAATGCTGAAT
>NW_020450119.1:930071-938725 GCF_003343035.1 Apteryx rowi | reverse complement strand
GGTGATAGCCCGAGGAGCAACACAATGCTAGCTGAAACTGGAGCCTTGCTTTTTCTCGCAAGTCAGACAAAGGAGCTTATTTGCTCCTTGGAAATATGCTGCGATATTTAGTCTGTTCTTGGATGTTTCACTCTTTTTTTACTTAGCGATACAATAAAGGAGGATGCGAGTTATGCTGGACCATTTTCTTTTGTGTCTGAACACATCGAGAGCCTATTCAAAAGATCTCACGCTACTGTAAACTTGTACTGTCTCCCTTTTTTCTTCAGCAACTGCTGAATGTCGTTGGTGAGGCAACAAAGGACTGCAACATCCGCCACCTCAAAAAACTACATCCGGTGCTCAGCCAGTGTGTTTACCRCCAYCRGCAAGACGATGACAAAACACAGTTAATAGAGGTACCTTGTTTACACAGCACTTCCTGTCACTGTTCTGCACTTCTTCCTTGTGCACTGTGGATATCCTGCTTATTCACTATTCCTCTCTTTCCTGCTTAGCAGTCTGTGTTACATACAGGTTGCTGACTTCCATCTGGAAGGCATCTACAGAGCCTTTTGTTTTATACAAAGCAGCTAGCTACAGGATTTTTACGTTTCTATTCCAGCTTATAGTAAGTTTGCCTTTGTTTTGTTGGTGATTCTTCTTCTTTTTTATCTTTTTTTAGGAAATGAAGGAAGAAATTGAAAACTTCTCCTCTGCTCAGTAACAGGAAAGGTGCTTTCTACTCCTCCATTCTTTTTCATTATTCGCTGTTTTGTCATCAATGCATAATTCAGTAAAGAGAGCTTGTAGATATAATATAAATACATCTGTTTGTATATAYATCCAAATATAGCGAGGCTATATTAACAAAACTCATATAAATCCTTTTAAGTTTTCTTACTGGCTATTTGTTGCTGTTGTTGTTCCATATATATTGCGTATACATACATGATCTGTTGACATCGAGGTGTTCGGACTTCCTTTCGCATGTGCATTGCCTGAAAGTCTCGTGCCTGGCATTTTTAGGAGACCAGTGGTTGTCAGTGCCTTTGGACCTACACACATCTGGACATCTTCCAAGTAATCTCAATGCCTCTCTCAAAAGAAAGCAACGGAAAACTTGATCATCTTTGCCCAAACGGTGACAGGCGGTTTTTCTGGCGTCACCTGTGCTACTGCTTATTCCATTGTCTATTAGGCAAGGGCTTTCAAACCAATCAGATTTGGATACAGGCAAAGAACTCCTTCAGAATCCTCGCAAGGCAGCTCAGAGGTTAATATTCTTCAGATCTGCTCGCGCCTCAAGTGGCTTTCAGATAAGTAAGAGCAACCTCTGGAAAGTGTCAGGGAGGAAAACTGCTTCCCCAGACAGTGGCATTTTGGAGCACCCCACGCCCGGGGCATATCTCAGCCCGCAGTGCTGCCTGCTTCCTGCTGCCCTGAGCAGCTCTCCTCCCACCTGCTCAGTAGCAACTGGCACTCATGCTCTCTTGTCCTCTCACCTCGGCCCTGGTGCTGGGCCAGGCCAGGCCAGGGGGACCCAGGCCCATGAGCCCCCCAGCACCTTCACAGCCCAGCAGTCGCCACAAGCAACCCCTCTGCCACTGGGCACAGCTCTCTCAGCACAGTTTTTTTCCCAGGCTGGGCCAGGCGAGACCAAGGCAGCCCCAAGCAGCCCAGTCCCGCATCCCAGACACAGCCCCTGGCCCTCAGCACCCATCCCTGCCCAGGCACCACAGCTCCAGTGCTGCCCACAGCCCACCTGCTAGCCCCAGCACTGCTTCACTCTCGCTACTGCAGGGCCCCACCACCAGCAACTGCCTTTCCCCCAGCAGCAGCCCTTTGCTTGCCCTGCCTGCCCTGCCGCAGCCTGTGCCCCCATGGGCAGCCGAGCCAAGCCAGCCACCAGCTCCCCCAGCACCACCCACCCACCCGCACACGGCCCAGCACCCACCTCTGCCCACAGRGCCTACCCGGCCCCGACTCGACTGCCAGCACCACCAGCAGCCATGCTCCACATGGGGAGCCACCCTTGCGGTGGGAAGCACCCCTCAAGCCTTTCCAAGGCTGCGAGACTGCCCATCTTTCCCCACACCCTCGCTCCCTGCCGTGCCTGCTCGTGCTTTCGGCTCCATGGAGAGGCCCTTTGACCTGACATTTTGCTGCCTGGCCCTGTTCTCCTGCCTGTTCCCATGCAACCAACGTGAGCCCCAGTGCCTCCTATTTTCACTTCAGCCCTTGCCAGGAAGGTAAGTGGAAAGCCCAGAGTGCGTTCAGTTCCTGGACATCACCTCTTTTTCTGCCTCCTGGTCTGAGCACCCCACTCTCTCATGCTAAGTAAAGCCATTCACTGCCATGCAATTCTTTTACCTCTCCCAAACTGTTTGTCTTTTCCATTGCTGTTACCAGCTCTTTCAAGACATGGGCATTTTTTACTGCAGTTTTCCTTTCTCCCATCACTGGCGGGGCTTCTGGGCACCTGTGCAATGGTATACAGAAAGTGGAAAGGGGGAGAGGCCACTTGGGAGGAATATAGGAACGTTGTCAGAGTATGCAGGGATGCGATGAGGAAGGCTAAGACCCATTTGGAATTAAGTCTGGCAAGGGATGTCAAGGACARCAAGAAGGGCTTCTTCAAAGACATCAGTAGCAAGAGGAAGACTAGGGAAAATGTGGGCCCTTTGCTGAATGGGGTGGGCACCATGGTAACGAAGGATGCAGAGAAGGCAGAGTTACTGAATGCCGCCTTTGCTTCAGTCTTTACTGCTCAGGCCAGCCCTCARGAACCCCAGAYYCTGGAGACAAGAGAGAAAGTCTGGAGAAAGGAAGACTTTCCCTTGCTCGAGGAGGATGGGGTTAGAGATCATTTAAGCAAACTTGACACCCACAAATCCATGGGCCCTGATGGGATGCACCCACGAGTGCTGAGGGAGCTGGCGGACATTATTGCTAAGCCACTCTCCATCATCTCTGAAAGGTCATGGAGAACAGGAGAGGTGCCTGAAGACTGGAAGAAAACCAATGTCACTCCAGTCTTCAAAAAGGGCAAGAAGGAGGACCAAGGCAACTACAGGCCAGTCAGCCTCACCTSCATCCCTGGAAAGGTGATGGAGCAGCTCATTCTGGAGGCCATCTCCAAGCATGTGGAGGACAAGAAGGTGATCAGGAGTAGTCAGCATGGCTTCACCAAGGGGAAATCATGCTTAACCAATCTGATAGCCTTCTCTGATGGAATGACTGGCTGGGTRGATGAGGGGAAAGCAGTGGATGTTGTCTACCTTGACTTCAGCAAGGCTTTTGACACTGTCTCCCATAACATCCTCATACGTAAGCTCAGGAAGTGTGGGCTAGATGAGCGGACTCAAACTGAAACACAGGCAGTTCCATCTGAACATGAGGAAAAACTTCTTGACTGTGAGGATGACAGAACACTGGAAAAGGTTGCCCAGAGTCTCTTCTCTGGAGATATTCAAAACCCACCTGGATGTGATCCTGTGCAACGTGCTCTAGGTGACCCTGCTTGAGCAGGGGGGTTGGACTAGATGATCTCCAGAGGTCCCTTCCAACCTCAACCATTCTGTGATTCTGTGAAAGAAGAATGAATAAGCTCAAGTGAAAATGTCCACTCATGACAGGTGATCAGCCTTCTGAGGCAGAAGAAACACCTTTTGGGGTGTTTATAGAAATTCATTCAACAACAGCTAAAAGACTTGACTTTGTATAATTTGTGTATGCTTCTAAGTTGCCAAATTCTGTCCCTTTCCCATTAATTCCTGGGGGTTGGGCAATCATTGGGTAGATTCCACAACTATTTCTCCAGGACTAAGTTTGGTGGCTCTTTCCTGAGCCCAGAACGACTGTGGTTTTCACACTTGGTCTTTGATTCCTGAATAGGAGGTATCTTAAAACTGTCTCTGTTTTTGGACTGCGACGGTAGTAGTTTTAGAGGCTCTGACTTAACCACCTCTGCTACCAGTCTGAAAAGACTCTATCATTGCCTGAAGTAGGGGTACTGAAGGCTGTATTTTGTATGCCATGAAATCTGACCTTCTTGGACAGAAAAACACCTGTAAATACTTCCACAATTGCAAGAGCATGGGCTCAAAACAGACCCCTCTGGCTTCTTTCAGGAGMACAGAGCAAAAGGGCCTGCAGACACCAGCAGCTAATCTTCCCTCAGCTGAGAAAGAGTGCGCTGCTGTAAAGCCTTCATCATCTTTGCCAACACTCCTGAGGTCCCATCAAGTGAAGACATGTGCTTCCAAGCATGCCTGCCTGGGAGTCTCACCGAAACTTCTGAGAAGTTTCTTGTCACAGCACAAATTCCTGAGGTGAGCATTGAACCCCTTTTTTCCTGTGCTCCTTCTTTTCCAGCTTCACAGAATTCAGTAACTCTATGAGAACTAACTAGATAGGAACTGAAAAGCAGCTACACCAGAAGTATCCTGTGCACTAACCGTGGTGTACCGTAAGTGGACTAGAACCAGCTCTCCACTAGCTCCACTAGAACTAGCCCTACAGAAAGTCTAGCAGTAACTACCTATGCCAGGACACAGAGACTCCTTAGCAGAGAACCTTTTAAACTGTGCAGAAAGGACAGAGCCTGCACAGGAGGTTGCTGGAGAAGCTGCACAATCATCAAGTGAGGGGCAAGTCCTGTCCTGTGCATTAGGGAGAAGGTGATGGGGAGGTGAAGTCTGAGGAAATAGTCCTGGGAAAGGCTTTCCTAACACCCTGCATGATGGGMGTGGGAGCACCCTCAGCAAGTCTGCAGGTGACACCAAGCTGGGAGGGAGGGGGAATCAGGGGTACAGGGGAGGAGGGTTGGAGGGAGCAGAGCACCCTGGAGGACAGCAGCTGTTCAGAGGGCCCTCCCCAGGCCGGAGCAGTGGTATGGCAGAAATGGTGAGACATTCAAGACAAACAAGCACAGGGTCCTGCTCCTGGCATGGAGAAACCGCAGGCTCCTGCACAGCCTGGGGACGGACGGGCCAGGAAGCAGCTCTGCACAAAGGGCCTGGCCAACCTGCTGGGCAGCTGATGAAGAACAACCACCTCCTGGGCAGCCTCAACATGCTGCTAGCAGCTCCAGGGCAGTGTGTCTGCCCCTCTGCCCGGCACTGATGAGATCGTGGGAGCCCCAGGGTCTATGGGACAGGCAGCGACACCCGGGAGTGACTCTGGCAGACAGTCCGCAGGACAGGAAGGGGTTGGAGCACATGGCTTGTGCAGGAGGCTGAGAGCCCTTCCCCTGGCGCAGGAGCAGCCTCTCTCTCTGGCAAGCTACATGGCCCATGGGTAGGGACCCGAGGAGAGCAACCCTCAGCACCCTCCCCACGGAGGGCACCCACCAGCCCCAAGGATCTCCCCACAGGGCAAAGCCAGGCTGGGCCCCCATGGTGGGGGACTGAGCCAGGCATGAGAAATCGGTTCATGGACCATGAATCTCAAGACTGAATGTCTGGCATATCTAAACTGATATGGCATATCTAAACTAATATCTAATATTGCCCCCAAAAGTTCAATCTTTCAATAACTGTCTTATACAATTTAAGATCTAGGTCTAAGATTATAAGCTGACTGAGACACAAATGGTGGCTTACCCACTGGGTAATCTGTGTTCCTCAGAAGAAGTGATATCTTTCCCTCTGGGGGTGGAACTCTCTTGCACTGMGATGCAGAAATCCAGTCAAGGCAAGTCCTTGCACTTCACTGCAGCGTTAGTGAACCGCTCAGCAGGGTCCTTTCCACCGCAGCTGTAAGGCATTCTTCTGCTGGAACACTTTCATATACACCCAATCTCCTGGCTCTGGGGAATGGCAAGGTTCAACAGGTGGCTCTGGCAAGGCCTGAAGTACCTGTGTATGGTAGAGAGCTTACACACTTTGTTAGGGCTTTACAGTAATTCAACAGTACCTCTTCAGTTACTTGCAAGTTAGTTTGGGATAGAGTCATAGGAAATGAATGTGGCATCCTCATAGGTCTTCCTGTCAGTATCTCATACAGCAATAACCCTTGTTTTCTATTAACAGTATTGTGTATGTACATTAGAACAACAAGCAGAGTATCTGGCCGTTTAAGGCCTGTTTAGGMACAAATTTTCACCTATCTCGTTTTCAAATCTGACTTCTTTCTTTCCACAGCCCCACTAGACTGTGGGTGATATGCGTAATACAATTTCTGCTTTATTTGCAATGCTGTGCAAATAGTTTGGATAACTTGCCTGGTCAAATGCGTTCCTCTATCACTAAACAGAATAAGGCGAATACCAAATCAAGAGATCAGTTTCTCCAACATTTTCTTAGCCATTGTAATGGCATCAGCACGCTTGCAAAGGTATGCTTGAACCCACCCCAAAACCATGCCTATAATTACAAGAATATACTCAAAATTACAGCTCTCAGGCATCTCAATAAAATCAATCTGTAAATTAACAAAAGGTCCCCATGGCTTAGGGTGTGCTGCTATACTAGTCATCTCTCTTTTCCCTATATTACATGTCAAACAAATAGGGCAAGTACTACAATACTGTTGTGATATCGTGAAAGCTGTGATGCACCTTTGGGGAAAATAGTTCCTGTAAGTCATTTGAATCTAAGTATGATGACGAAAAGTTGTACTTTTAAGTGTCTTCCCTATTGTACCTCACAGTCTGAGATTGTGCACTACAGAAATGCAATTTACAGTTTATATACTGAAATTCAGTGCCAAGTGGAGGATTAGAGAAACGAACTGTCATTCAATGATCAGTAGTGTGCTTCAGTTTAATTACATACAAGGGCTGAATTTTTATCATATCAACTAACACTTGTTTGATAGGAGGGAGGACTAAGATATATTTCAGTGTTTGCAGCCTACACAATTTTTATCAGCTTGAGAACTGACTGATGTGAGAATCTATTCCTTGGTAGTAGGGTAGGGGAGCTTTCAAATAATGCAAGACCTGAATTTATTGTTATTTTAACAAGCTCCAAAGCTAAGACAGAAGTTTTGGCTTCAGTCTATTTTGTTCCCTTCCCAGACGCTAGGTTAGAACCATACACATTTCTAAATTAGCAGTGCTCCTCTTTATCAAAGGCTATTCCATTCAGGTGTGAGCCACTACCACAGTCTTGCTTCTCCACTACCACTGCCGTCACTGAATACATTGTTAGACTCATCCCCTTAAATTTTTGAGAGTATTTATAGAGTATCCTAGTAAGTTACACTCAGCATTTCTCCATTACTCACTGCATATTAACTCGCTCATGAGAGTCCCAGAGCAGCAACAAGGTGTCTTTTGCAGATGTGATTCCAAATTTGGCTTTCTGAAAGGATGAAAAAACACATTGACTGTTAAGATAAAGGCTCCTAGCTCCTTAAAAGCTTTGGGCTTGGGGTTTTTTTTGTTTTTTGTTTTTTTTGCTATCTGCTGCTCAGCCTCCTTATTCTGAACTCTTACAGAACTGTTGACGCAGCTTGTTAACACCAGTCATTGGCTACACTAAGTACTGAGTTCTTCAATGACAGCAGTAAAAGGAAAGGCCATCATTTAAAGAAGCACGCTTCTGTATGCCTGTTTTCATTTGATCCCTCCTCCACTTCCTACAGTTTAGCAAAAACYACCAATTTCTCCAGGTGCTTTCCAAAGAGACTTCAGTAACCTAGTTTTCAAGATAGCAGGTACAGCACAAAGCAAAAATAAGAAAATACCTCCCATCAATTTACTGCTATCAAGATTGCTTTCTCTAGGACATTCATAGCATGAATAAATAAATAAACCGGACAGGCTTTCTTCCCACTCTCTTCTTTTGTACTAAGGTGGGTGTACATTTTGATACCGCCATGTCTATCCTGAAGGCTTTTTTCTTAGCTGTTATTCCTGGATTCAAACTAGTTTTATTTGACTACTTTCTCCTTGTACAATAAATTAATTAACAATAAATATCTAACTTCTATGTCAGTCAAGCATAAACCTGGAAGAATAAAGCCATATGGGTCTATGACATTACCTGGTCATAGCTTTTTGTTCCACACAATGAGAATTAATCACAATTGCCCGTTGTTTCAGGAGTACATTAAATTATTTTAAAAAGATGAAGAGAGAAGTTACTGCAATGTCTGCAGATATATAATGTCCACATAATTGAAAACAAGAGCTGCTATTAAACTGCCACCAAAATTAGCTGAACCACTGTGTTCATTTTACTAATGAATGYTGGTTTTAATTGGGTGGAAGCCTAACAGGGGTTAAAATACTTACTGAGTGTTCCCCGAGGGAGAAAGCATTTTGTATCGCACATAAAGAACAGTAGCAATGAGCATTACATCTCTCAAAATAATCATGGAGGTAAGTGAAACTGGGATAAGAGTTGCACAAGTTAGGCTTACATAGAGCACACTGCTAAAAATTTTGTCAGCCAAACCATCAAGAGTGCTTCCCAAAGCTGATTTCTGATTAGCCCAGCTCTGTGCAATAAATCCATCCAACAAATCCCTAACGCCAGCCAAAATGAAGACCCCCTAGTGCAACTCTGAAGTTCTCCAGGACAATCAGTCTAAAACCGRCGCCAAACCCATTCTTGCCATTGACCGTGTACGTGGAATCGCCTATGGGGGGGCCCCGCCGCTGCCTCGGGGGCAGCGCGCACACGCGGCAGCCGTTGGGGCACGCGTAGCAGCCGTTGGTGGCG
>NW_020450119.1:926864-929943 GCF_003343035.1 Apteryx rowi | reverse complement strand
CTGGGCGCACTGCTGCCCTGCCCGTGGGAGCAAGCACTCCCCCCGCCCCCCACCGCGATTCTAGGGCTCCTCTCAAATATACTGTCTTCCCTAAATCAAAATGCCCCTTCTAAAGGGAATTGTTTACTAGAATCATCCTGGGTGTAAAAATCCCACTTATTAAGATACCTGCAGCTTTTAGGGGAATAACAAGTATACATAAAGTACGCAGGGGTTCCTTTCAGAGTGACAGGAATTCCTCTACACTGCTTAGTTCCCATTATAAACAAACTAAAGTAGCCGGAACATAAAGGGGTTAGTACTGCTCATGCCTCCTGCCATCACTATGGGCTCTGCACGTGGATGAGGTCGCACCCTGCATGGACCAGGTCTCACCTAATGGCTGCAAGCTCTCCTCACGGACCCAGGTGGCACCTAATTGTACTCCTGACAGCGCAAGTGAGGAGTGCACAGGGAGAACATACAAAAGAACATACAAAAGAATACAGGGAACCTCTCCATGAGTCACGAGGTTCGGGAGGAGCCTCCTTGCTCTCGAGAACAGTCTTTCCACAGTCTCCATGCCGCTGGGCGCCACCCTGGTCTCCGACTTGGTCAACAGTTTATGCCTAACACTAATACAAAGGCAAAAACAACATAGATTAATTTCTCTGCCTGCTTACCTCTTAAATTCAGCCATATTCAAAACTATATGGCCAGCCAACAGGTTTGAACCAACCTTCTTTATCTTCACAAGTTCATACACAGCAATCTTTGCACACTGGGGAGCCTTCACACCTCTCTCCACTGACGCCTCAGCAGGGATTTCAAAAGCTCCCTTACCTCTCAAATTGGCGCCAGGGGTTCAGCAGGCAGTGACCTGTGATCCCTCAAAGTAATGTGAGATGTGTGCAGTTTCAGTCAGGGCACCCAACTGTTGAAAAAAATCATAATAATTTCAGGTTTGGTCAGAACAGAAGCTTCGTTTACTAGAGCCTGGTACAGAAGAGAGCACATGGCACCAATGGTGACAGTAAGCCTCACCAATATGGTCCCTGCATACCACACAGAAACAAGGTTTTTATGAACTTTCTCACTTCTTCAGGAAGCTTCTTGACCAATCAAAGGTCACAATCAGAACATTTTCCTTTAATGGAAACACTATACATCATCCCACCTCAAGAGCTGTCAGATCTGTTTTTTAATGGATAATAGACTAAGAGGGAATAGGCCTTAGCTAAGATTGCTCTTTTCAATCACTAACTAGTAAATAAAACCATAAAATGCATTACATAGTCTGTATATAAATACAAACAACCACAGTAAGAAAGAGATGAATATTGAATAAGCAGGATATCCACAGTGCACAAGGAAGAAGTGCAGAACAGTGACAGGAAGTGCCATGTAAACAAGGTACCTCTGTTAACTGTGTTTTGTCATCGTCTTGCCAATGGCGGTAAACACACTGGCTGAGCACCAGRTGTAGTTTTTCGAGGTGGCGGATGTTGCAGTCCCTTGTTGCCTCACCAACGACATTCAGCAGTTGCTGAAGAAAAAAGGGAGACAGTACAAGTTTACAGTAGCGTGAGATCATTTGAATAGGCTCTCGATGTGTTCAGACACAAAAGAAAACAGTCCAGCACAACTCACATCCTCCTTTCTTGTATCGCTAAGTAAAAAAGGAGTGAAATGTCCAAAAACAGACTAAATATCGCAGCATATTTCCATGGAGGAAATGAGCTCCTTTGTCTGACTTGCGAGAAGAAGCAAGGCTTCAGTTTCAACTAGCATTGTGTTGCTCCTCAGACTATCACCTCCACGATCCTAACTGCAAGTGAACTTCTCTGAGAACAGCGGGAACTGCCATGGCCATGTTGTAGTGAAGCTCAAGGCTCTGCAGCAGAGCAGGAAGCAAAGGTGGATCAGTGAGCTCCAACCTACCCTGAGAGAGATGAGACAGATCTTGGTTTCCTTCTCAGCACGGGGTGAAAATTTCCTSCTCTTCTCTGCTAGGCTCTCCGAGGACAATGTGTTCCTGCTTAGCTTTTGTCTGCAGTCAGCTGCACAGAGATAGTAGAAAAAGCAAGCCAAAGCATTACCTAAGCAGTTCTGTCTGCAAAATCTAGCACCGTCATCGTCGCGGTGCACAAGCAAAATGGTGAGAGGGACTGAAGTACCATTGTGCTGGCTCACTATATGCATGTGTTGAGGGAGAGAGGGCAGCAAGTGAAGGGGGTCCATTGGTTATTGGAATTGAAAAGCACAAGAACTGGTTAGATTTTATCATGCATAAAAGAAYGCCCTTGAMGATTTTGTGCACAGAGCAGACTGTAGACCGAAGGCATGAGCACAACGCAAGGTCATAAGCTCAGGTGGCTTCCTCTCTTATCACAGGAAGTAAAAGAGGTGAGAAGCAGAAAAGCCTTTGGAGACAAGCTCTCCTTCCCCTGTGTTCCAAAAGCAGAGGTTGCCAAAGCCTCACAGACAGACGGCYATTACTTGGCATGGGGATGGCAGGCAGGAAGGCAAGAGGGAGAGGAAGAGAAAAAGGAAGCAAAAGCAAAGGAAAAATCCTCACTGTTTCCTATTACAGTAAGAACTTGTGGAGTGTTCAGCAACTGCTCTAAACAACATGTTACATTTGAGGAGTTAGTCATTCCAGGGCCATCAAGGCCAGTGTTTTACAGTGTGAACCAAGTTCTGTGGCTGGGCTTTATTTCATAAGCATGTTGAGTGAATGTCCTGGGGACTGACCTCACATGCTGAACCTAGTCTGGAAATGGAATGCCTTTGGCATAAAGCCACTGGCATCACCAGAACTGGGTTTGCCATGACAAGAGGGAAGATATCAATGTCACTGGCACCTTATCCAAAAAAGAAAAAAAAAAAAGAAAAAGGAAAGAAAGGACTTGCCAGTAGAGAGGGGTGTACTGGACTCTGCAGGCACCGCTGGCCGTGTCTCATCCCCTTGCTCCTCGAGCTGCCTCTCTTCCTCCTCTGTCAGCAGTYRAGGCTCAGKTSGTGATGCCGCAGGCAGGAGGACTTCCCGTGCCTGACAAGCTTCAGTCAACCAGAAAAGGTTAGCCAAGTGATGATACTC
>NW_020450119.1:921263-924872 GCF_003343035.1 Apteryx rowi | reverse complement strand
GAGGCAAGGTCTCGAGAGAGACCTTGTCCGGACACCAAGCTTAGTGACCTGCTTTCAACTCCTGTCTTCAAAATGCTATGAAGCTCTGTGTCATTGTACTCGAGGAGTTCAGAGTGTGTGTGTGTGTGTGTGTCCTATAAAGGGAAGCAGGTGGGTCTTCTTTTTCTAGAGATGAAGCAGATGACATGGAAATGGAAGAGAAAGGAAGCACCTGTGAATCTGGTCTTGGTGACTGGAGCGCACAGGAGCGAGACTGTCGATCTCATCAAAGAAAATAATCGAAGGCCGCATCTCATAGGCCTGGAAGGGAAGTACAGATGCAGGCATACTGATGTATGYGAAACMGAGCACCAYRCAGCGAGAACATGCRGGATAAACATTATGGCTGCAAAGGCACTGRCACTGTGCTGGACCCAACMTCTGCAAGATTTCCAGCCCCTCAGGCAAAGCAGCACGGCATGGGAAAAGGAAACACTGATGTTCCCTTTTCAACAGGAGACACTGCCAAACTGCCCAAGAGGCCAAGTYCTCCTGGAAGACRTCCACCCCGGAAAAGTAGAGGTCCAACTCTGACCCAGCCTATTGCACATTTCCTCCTTACCTGCTGAAACAATGAGCGCAGCTGTCGCTCAGATTCTCCCACCCATTGACTGAGGCAGTCGGCACCTTTTCTCATGAAGAACGCTATTCTCTTGTCTCCCTGCCTACATTCATTTGCGAGCGCTYGAGCCACCAGTGTCTTTCCAGTGCCTGGTGGGCCATAGAACAGACAGCCTCTGCAACATGAAAAGAGAGATTTACATAGCTACCACAAAAACATGGAAAAGTGCCCATGACAGCCCCCGTTGTGACAGCAAAGCAGCCTTCCCTCCTAACTAAAACGCTTCCCATATTAGACAGCAGTATGAGCTGCAGTGTGAGGAAAGTCCAAAGAGGTGCAAGTGTTCCTAAGGGGCAAGATTTGAGAGCAAAGCCTGTCTTTCTCCCTGCAACAGCTTGAGTCTCTTGGACTGTGCCTCCCTGAATTTGTTGGAAGCACTGGGGAGGAAACCTTAAGCTGGGAGACCAAAAAAGGTCTTCTGTGTTTCCACACCCTACTTCAGCCAGATTCAGCCTACATCAGCCAGAAAAGGGAATTCCTGTGAACAAAGCAGCAAAGCATCTGATGATTTGCAATACTTTTAAAGGTATGGAAAGGGAAGGATTTAAAGTCATATTTCAACATCCAGTGAGTCAAGCTTTGTTGGCCAAGAATATATAAAGCTAACCATTACGTCTTGAGATACTGCCCCTCCAAAAAAAAGAAAAAAAAAAGTTAAAATATGTTAAAAAATGTTAAAATATGTTAAAAAGCATATTGCAGCAGTTAGCTCTGTAGTTCTAATGCACTGCCCATTACCTGGGAGGTCGGATTTGGAATCTCTCAAAGAATTCTGGGTAAAGCAGTGGAAACAGGACCATCTCCTTTAAGGCTGAAATGTGGTGAGAGAGACCACCCACATCATCAAAGCATACCTAAAGAGACATGCAACAGAAGACATGTCAGAGGTCAGAGAAAGCTTCCTCCTGGAAGGAAAAAAAGGCTTCCTCCAAATTTATCCTATGCCAGCACAAAGGAAAGGTTCAGGACAATCTTGAAGTTCCCTGAGAGGAAAGTGTGAAGCCCGGGAGCTGTCAGCAGCACAGTAGGGAAGGTTTTCATGACCCCTGGAAAAGTCCCCACCAACACAATGAGTTGCCACTGCTTACCGAACTCTCAATTTGCACTGGATCAGCTCCTGGCAGGGTGGTTCCGGTTTTCCTTCCATCCACATGCTTTCCCTTGAATTTGTCTTTCCCAGAGCTTTGGGGAAGACACCWGATGTGAATGGAGGAGAAAGGGAAAGGGGCTTTCTAACTGAACATGCAGTTRGCGGGATTGCTGTGGTTTTCATGTTGGCAAGTGAGTGCAGAAGCGCTTATACACTGGCATAAACTTCCCAAACCATGAAATATTCCCTAGACTAGATTGGCGTTCACTATGCAAGCGTGAAGAAAGGCAGGTGGACATTTTTATACTGCACGATGAAATCGTCTAATGACAATTTGTGGAAGGRGATTCTGGCTKCAAGTGCAGAACAGAAGAATTGCAGATCCCCAATCTCAGCCAGGACAATCCGCAATCATCTCATCGCTGACCCCCAAATCCTGCCTTTTTAAAAGCTGTGGGCTAATGAAAGTTATCTTCTCTCCCAAAGGAAAAGCCTTGCTTCCTCTAGACCCTCCAACTGTCCCAGCTACAATGCTGCGATTTTCCCATCATGACCATCAACAGGAAAATGTTTTCAAGCATTACTCAGTGGGAGTGGCACCACTATGGATCCCTGAGAACTAACACTATCCATACACCAACTTGTTTGTTCTTTTGCAACATGGGCTGTGTAGAATCCATTACTTACCGAAAAAGAGTAAGGTAAAGTCATTTTGACTTCTTCTGTAAGGACTCGCTCAGTCTGCCTGAGGTCCATTCTTCCTCAGAACCTGAACTCAAAGAGCATATGAACCACAAATGAACTTTTGTAAGCATGGAAGAAAAGCTCTTTACTTTTGCAGAAGTTGCTCAGGCAAAGAAAATTGCTCAAGAGGACAAGGTAAATCTCCTGCAAGTGAAGCAAGCGTTTGGTTCACAAGAGAATACGTAAATTACTGAGCCCACAGACATGAGGGGCAGAAGTTGGAAGGTCTAGTTGGAAAGACGATCCAAAACTGAAGACAGCAGCAACAGGGAAATACACAGGAGCCATCTGCAAATTCTTTAGACATGAAGCACCTTTACAAGTCCTCCTCTCAGGCACCTTGTCAGTGCTCAAAGACTTCAGCAGCCATGACTGTCTACCTCCCAAACACTCCTGTCAAACCAGGTTGGCTCCACAATACCAAGGACCAAAAGTCTCCAATATTCTCCTGGGAACGTCACCAAACAGCTTCTCRTGCTGTCCCACCACCTCCTCTCACCTTCTTCTGCTCATGACACAGCAGCTCCTCCAGAGCAGAGCAGGGCAGTGGCAAGAGCAGCCTCAAGTGCCTGGGCTCAGGCTCCTGGGGCCATATGGGGAGGGCGCAGCTGTTGCTCCGATGCAAGATGTCCCACTCTGAGCCCAGCCCATATCACAGCGGGGCTGCAGAGCCCCTTGACCCCCTAGGCGCTGCCAAGGTTGGCCCTGCAAGGGCAAGGGGAGCTGCCTGGGGCACTTTAGGGAGCTGCCCCCACCTCACTGCCTGCTCCCCAAGGACTCCAGGGGGCATGGGGAGCCACAGGAGGGGTCCCCCAGGCTGGGGGCCACCTTAGGCATGCCACTCCTGTGATGTCGCCAAATCGGAGTTGCAGGGCTACAACTGCTGGCAAGGAGAGGCTCTGCTGAGGAAGGAAGGCCTAAATGAGCAAGTGAATGAATAAAGAGGAAGACTGTGATTGCACTCACTCAGCCTCTGGGGAGGAAGGGCTGAGTCTTAGTGTTGCTTCACCAGGCCACAGGCATGGAGATGGCATGGCCTAGTGAAGGAGCAGAGGGGTTTGCTCTCTCACCCTGAAAACTGTGTTAAGGCAAATCCACCATGAATGCCTCCAAA
>NW_020450119.1:915182-921073 GCF_003343035.1 Apteryx rowi | reverse complement strand
GGTGGTGCCAGGCGGAGATTATCACTGGATATCATTTAACATCCCAAGAAGGCCCCTAAGGAAGGCCCCTAACTCCAATAGCCACAGCTTGTCTCTGCTACCTGTGCCGCTGAGGGGCAGGGGGGGCCTGAGGCCTTCTCTCTGAATTTCCTCCAGCATGGTCTGCACCCAAGAATCTCTGCTTGCTTCCCTGCAGACTACAATTATGTTCAGCCATGGGGCAAGGCCTCTCCCTCACTCTCATGCCTACCATCACCTGTGTGCCAGTGCCCAGTTAGCCTTACCCCCTCCCTCAGGCCTACTGGGTGTCTCCTCACCTCAGTCATCTCTGCCACCTCACATTTGCAGCAACAAGCCAGCTCCCATACCATGGAATCAGCGCTGGTGGCTCTGCAGAGGATGCAGATGGAGGCCAGAAACCTCAGCTTCTGTGCCTAGTTCTGATGTCAGTGGGGAGAGAGGCAGACGGAGAGCGTGAGAGGGGCAGAGGCATGGCCAGCAGGACCAGAACATTGCAGGGCATGCAGTGATGTGTGGGACACCTGGAAGGGTGCAGTTCTGCCCAGCCACCAGCCCTCCAAGGGCTTCTTTCTTCTGTAGCATGGACTAGACACAGAGGGACCTTCCAGGAGAGGCAGGYACAACCCAGACAGAAATGTCTACAGTTGTCATTCCTCTGCTCCTGAGTAAGGCACACATTTCAGGCCTTCCTCCTCTTCCCTTGGCAGAATGAAGTAGCTGGAGACAAAAGAGCCTAGATCTGATAAAGAAAGAGAACAGGCAGGGCTTTAGGGGCTGGCAGGACAGATTAGAGGAAACACCTGAGCCCTCTGCCCAGCCACATGCCTACTGCCTTGGACTCTGCAAGCTCCATGTCAGGAGACTGGGATGGGACACTTACATCCTGTCTCCCCTCTATCCCTCAGGGCTGGGAGACACCTAGCAGGCAGGGTGCAACGCTGGAGCACAGCATCAGAAGGAAAGCTGCAAGTGCATCCAGGGTAAGAACCTGCCCACAGACAAGCAGGAAAGATCCCTGCCCTGCAGCATCACTGCCTTGTGCCAGCTGAGCTGCTTCTCCCTGCCCACCCCATGGCACAGGAGCTGGRTCCCCTCTGCTCCTCTCCCCTCTGAGGCAATGCTCTGCTGGGGCTGGCTCCCAAGCTCGGAGCAGGGGCAAGCATTCAGATACAACTGTGCCACCAGACCCCTGGGGAACCCCGACTCCAGCCTGCTGGGGGGACAGAGCCTGGGGCAGAGCAGGCTGCACTCCCAGCTCTTGGCCCTGTCCAGCGGTGCYCACTCACTTCTCTGCTGCCGCTGGGGCACACACACTTTGTAGGGCTGCAACTGGGAGCTGCACTCCCAGGAGGCTCCATCCTCTTCCTCCCAGGCCACCCTGGAGTGGCTGGGTGYTCTCTCACCATCCTGAGAGATGGAGGAGCCCACAGCCAGGCCTGGCTCCATTTCTGCATTGCCAGAGCAAGAACGAAGGGGGGCTCAGGCAGCCTGTGCAGCGACACGGGATCAAACATGGGCAGCGGCTTTCCCACAAGCTGAAAAAACCCTGGAAACAGCAGTTTCAGGGCAGCCTRGAAACATTAACAACATCCAGCAAAGAATCTCACTGGAGAAATCAGAGCACATGGTTGTGCCTTCTCCAAACAAAGGGTTTCATTTGGGAAACACCCAGATGTTTTGCCAGGACAGTTCGGAAGGAAAATCTGAAAATCCTGCTGCTGGAGAGTGCTGGTGGGCAGTGCTGGCATTACACTGCCCACCCTAGCCATGCTTGGCCCTGGTGCCAACTCTCCAGTTCCTCGACCTGGGTTTCCTGCCGGCATCACCCCAGTACTGCTGGCAGGGGGGTCCCTGGCCACTTCTAGCACATTTTGCAGCATATCACACACTCCTCAGTATATCCGTAGCACRTTACCTTTACAAAGCCTCCTTCCTTTCCAAGTACATGAGCAATGCTGCCTGTCAAAGCAGGGTAACCATCACTGGAGTAGAATGCAATGCCTTCCCTGCATTTTTCCAGCCACACCACAGAAACATTTTAGGTTGCTTCACAACTTTCAACTTCATTCCCTGAGCCACTTGGCACTAAGGCTGAGATCTTATTACAAGAGGCTGACACTTTGCAAAGGGTCATCAGGCATCCCCAGGGAAGAATTTAACCACAGGCATCTACAAATACATTTTATAATGCTTTGGAAGTTCATAACACATGTGATCAAGTTGTAGACAGTTTCTTTAGCGCAAGGTGCTTTATTGCCTGTTGAGCCACCATGTGAGTTGTTAGCAAAAGCAGGAAGTTATTTATCAGCCACCCAGCACCACCTTAAACATACATCCTTACTGCTACCCACTGCCTATATTCAAAGGCTTATAGCTATCTCCTCAAATCAAGCCCTCATTTATCCCAAGCACGCACTGCAARCCGAGCACTGCTCTGACTGTGTTTGTGAGGGGAAAAGGTCACGTGCCCTCCAAATCTCTCAGATTACCCTCTAATTGTCCAAGACACCACCTGTTTTGGCTGAAAATCCACTAGGATTCTTCYTACCTGGCAAACTCCCTCTCTTTTTCCATTTCCTTTGCTGCCCATAAGGGATGTGATCATTTCTACTTGCAAGGAAGATGATGGTGTAAGGTATGGTACTCTTTTCAGGTCAAACACATCATGGCTTTCCCTGAGAAGCAAACAAGKACTACAGTCAGTGGTAAATACCCAAGGGCACCCACCCTTAGCTACCACACAGGATGTCCCTCAGCACCTTCTACCAGAAACCCACCACAAGGGCTATCTGCAAGAACCCTGCGGGCTACCACATGGACTTACCACTTGAGATATTTGCTTGTAATAGAAGCCTGCAAAATGCTTTGTGGAGTACCTGCTCCACCAGAAAGCTCTGCTCCTCCTTGACTTCTGGATTTGGGAAATGGCAATAGGCCAGTATGTCTGTCTCTTTCTGTCTTAAGAGATTCATGCAACTGGTGAATTTTCAGCACCATGGCTCCAACTCCCAGGTCCATTAGCAACTCCTGTAACAGCAGCTGGAATTACAGCCTGCTCTATACATCTCTGAAAGCTGTGTGCTGTGACTAACATGTGGCCAGAATGCAGTGTATTGGAGGTTGTCTTACCCATGCTCAGAAGAGGGCATGGTTGAGTAAGAAATCAGCTCTATCTGCAGCATACAACTGAGCTACTCACTCACCTGCCAAGCTGCTGCTTCTGCTTTTACTAATGCTTTTTGGGTGACCTGGTTGCTTTTTTCTTTTTTTTTCTTTTTTTTTTTTTAAGAAAAAACATGGCATCATTGCCATTGATATGTTTCCTTGCCATTTTAATATGTTCTCACCCACTCCATTCACATCTCTCTGTAGGCAGGAAGCGAGAGAATACACTGACAGGCATCTCTTGCTCTCCCAACCAGATCTTTAGCACTCTGCTGTCTTATTGTCATCCCGCACTAACCTGACARCCTAGCCAACTCCAATGCTTTTGTAAGAGGCATGACAAAAGGAAGCCACATTAGAACCTGTGACGAAATAGCTTTGTATCCAAGGAAATTAATCTCCCAAACCAGATATATATAACTTTTTGTCAGAAATCAAGTTTCAGGTGTTTAAGAACTAGGACTGTGGCCACTACAAGGCCTGACTGAGGGGACAAGACTCTTCTGTATGCATTTCAGCAACCAGCCATTTTCATACAGCTTAAAAATGCAGGGTCTTATCCTTAGAAAAGCTTGAGGAATGCATACATTTTGATCTCTCCTCCTGTGAGAATACAGCCTGCATCATTCATCAATGTCCTTAACAAGCTATAGGAAYTGCTGAACAATGGTCTCACTCATTCCAGCCCATGCAATACAGCACATCAGCTGCTCCAGAGAACACTCAAACAGTGTGCCCACATATGCACTGCAGCAGCACAGAAACATTTGATCCAAATGTTTCTGCCTAGCACTGGTTCAGTCCCTGAAGCCTGGGATAAATACTGATATCTGTTAATTCTTGGGTTCCTCAGTTTCCTCAATCTTTCCTCCGCTGTCTGTTCTTCTACACAACAGGAAGCCCCCCCTCTCCCTCCCATCCTTGGTGACCAAGCTTCGTTGTGCTTCACCTCTCAGATGAAGAGGGGTTGTGGGAGACACCAAAAGCAGTGCTGGCAGTAAAGGTCCCTGTCACAGCCACGGCATGCAAATTGGCATCTTCGCTACAGATACAGCAACCAGGGTAACTCCTTCTCATCATTGTCCTCTGCCTTGGCAATAGCTGTGGTGGTTGAAATCTGGCTCTAATTAAAGAAGGAAACAGAAACATACAGTTCAGTCCAGAGCAGAGATATACAGGACTTCTACTGTGGTGCATGCTGACACCAGTAACATCGCACTGTCCAAAGGTATTCACTTGATTGGTTCTAAAGTCTGTGTGATGAACTTGCCTGGAGCCCAAGAGTAGGTTGCATATTTATGTATCCAGATTGTTCAATAAGAACCCAAGGCACCCACTTGCTGTTGTTCATGAACCTATACTGTCTGGAAGGTAAACAGCTATCCATGCTTGTCCAGTATCTTCAGCAGTATCCACCAAAATTGTCTGTACTGTGACAAAGGCTAGAGCCACAATCTCTCCTTCTGGTAGACAGTACAGCAGTATCCAGTGGCAGGCAGTCCCTACTGCAAAGGGAAGGGAGCCAAGCAGTTTTACTGCAAGGGGTTGTGTGTGCAAGAAAAGCAGTGAAGAAGGAGGAGAATATCACTTTCTCCATGTTATAAAAAGGAAACTGAGGCACAAAGGAAGTGATTTGCCATAGGTCCCTATGATTGATTTACACCTGAGATTGGGCTTGAAAAGCACTTCCAAAATTATGGTCTATCCAGAAAGCCATCCACTGTTTCCTTCTGCTTTACAGTTCCTTTACAGAAATAAAACAGSCATATGCATGCTAGGCAACAATGCCAGGACAGTCTTATGGTACTAGTATTCGCATCAGTGATCCCAAAATGTAAGGGGAATACCTTCAAGATGGATTTTTAATAACACTTCCAATTAAATAATTTCCTCCACTGGGAATGGGCCTGTTAACTATCTTGGAATCACAGGTCCATTTAATTTGCACGATACGCTTTAGAGAATGTGTACACATCTCCATAATAAGGTAGAATCCATTCTGAGTGTACTATATCTTGTTACTAATTCCCGCCATTGATGTTATAAGAAAACACAGGCACCCGATTACTACCTAGAGATTCTGGTCTGCACCCACACAAAGCACTGGCAAACCTCTCACTTACCCTGGATTAGACTCTATGGTACTAGACCATGGCTTCTTTGGTYTAATTTCACTGCTGGGTTAGAAATCCTAACTCTAATATCTCCCTTGCTAGATTCACATTCATCAGCTTCTTTGGGTTTASAGAACATGAAACCATCCAGCAGAAAGCCAGCCTGTAAGGAGCTGGGTTCCAGACAGAGAGGGAGGGATACATCTTTTGCATGCTCATTGGGTAAAAAAAAAAATTGGGAATAATCCAGAGGAAGGTAAACAAGGCCACAGTTGCTGCTTCTGAGCTGTTTTAGCACTGTGCGCATGGCTTCCTCCTTGTTATAGGTAAACGTGACAAATTGACAACCACTCGGGCYGGGTTGCATAAATTCCAATTTATAAAATAATTGAGCAAGTCACAAGTAAGCAAAACAGCGCTGGGCGGCCGGGGAGTCTCCTGCTCCACCAACAGCGCGCGCAACCSCCCCCYCACAGTCTCCTTATATGCGATTCRAGTCCCGGGTATACATGGCACTTCCTGTATCTTCTGCGGTTGCGCCGGCTGTTGCTAGGGGGTCTTCTTCAGCCCTCTGGTGGTCGTGGGGATGAA
>NW_020450119.1:880239-915049 GCF_003343035.1 Apteryx rowi | reverse complement strand
GTACATGCCCCCCACCACAGGCTGTAGGATGTTCCCACAGATGTTCCCAAGGCTGTTTCCTCACTGATGTAACAAATTAGTACATACCACAATACAAGATGTTCCCAAGGCTGTTTCTCACTTTGATGCAACAAATTAGCACATATCACACTCCTCATCAGTCTCCGGGAGTTTGTAGTTCTCCAAGGTAACAGTGAGAATGAGAGGCAGAGAAAAGTGACCCAAACCTGTCGAAGAAATTCTCCATACCTTTTGAGTTAGGTCAGAACAGAAGCCTTACTTSTATAGCGCTATAGGGGTGAGTACATGGCAGCAACAATCGCAATAAGCCTCACCAGTGTGGTCTCCATCTACCAACAGTAACAAGGCCTTTTATGTACTTTATGTACTTCTTACATGTTCCAGAAGCTTCTAAACAATCAAAGATCATACTCAGAAACCTTTCCTCTTATGGAACGCTATAGCTATACAACCTTCACACCTCAAGGCTGGTTGGATCCGTTTTTTACCGGTGACCCTGCTTACAGCTTGTTCACGAAGGAAAGTGCTAGAATAGTAAAAATTCCTAATAGGCCTCAGGCAAAGCTGTCTTTTAAACTCCCGAACAGTAAATAAACCCCCCAAATACATTACATAGTCTGTATATTTTCACAAACTTCTACACACCCTTGTCACACCTTGTGCCCATGTACGCTCCAGGAGACAATACTCTGAAGGGTGAGCTGGTTCGGACAGTGTCTCGGTCCTTCCTCAGTGTTGGCTGTGGCACAGATGGGATAAAACRCATGCAGACAGCTCCTTTTCATATCAGAACTCTTAGAAAAGAGCTATGCATTTAAAAAGCCTCATTAACACTGTCAGAGCACACTAGAATTACTGGAAGGGAACATGTAAGACAGGAAGTTTGCCCTTACAGCTCCAGTCTTAAACATCAACTAAGACCTTTCAATTTGACTCCATGGGGGACCATCCTGTACTGCTTTACAGATGAAACCCAAATCCCCATCTGTTTCTTGCAAAACATTAAGGAAATAGATGAACAAAGTCTCTGAAGAGCCACCGCTCCATCACAAAAAGCCAGTCCCTCTGTTGGTGCTRTGTTCTCCTTGCAACTTCTAGGACTTTTTCATTCCTTCTGTTCTCTTCCTGCAGTTCAGCGGCAGCCCCTTCCAGAAGTTTATTCTCTTCTTAGCTGTTTTGAGTCCAGACTCATGAGGCAATCTCTACCTTCACTTTTCTGACTGAAATCATTCAAGGTCTGGTGACACCCAAACAGAACATGCTGGTGATTCAGTGGCAGCCTTCCTGGGGCACAGCCAACATCAATAATGCAATGGTGCAGGAGCAGCTTGTGGCTCTCCATTAATTCGTACAATAACAAGAGAAGGCATGCCACAGCAGGGTCCGAACTGTATATGGACAGCAGCAAGTGCACTAGTCTGTCCTTTACAGTGAGATAGCAATAGAATGGTATCCCAGGTCCTAATGTGCAGTAACAGAGCACAGAATGGCGAGGAGTAGCAAAAGCTCCTCCCTGGGGAAGGATCACCTTACAGAACTGGCAAGGAGCAATCCAAACAATTTAACCTTGAAAGGAAGGAAACACCTGCCAGGCAGAGACAGCAAGACCCAATCTGGAGCTCAGTGACTGCTCTTGGTCAATTTGAGAGCCATAAGGCGAAGAGAAGGACAAACAGGACACCTAGCCCTTCTATAAGCCAGATAGGGAAGTACATGCTCCCTTCCCACTATAACACACACACACCAGTAGACAAAAATAGATCTTTGGAAGCCAAAACAGGTACCTTGAGGCTGGACTCCTGGACTGTAACACTCCTCAATGGCAATGCCCTCAGACAGCTGAGTTAACAGGACACCCATCTGCTGGGCCAGGCTTCTAGTATCAGGGGATTGGTGTACCTAGGAAACAAGGCAGAGGGCATGGGAGGAAGGCAATGAGAGGAAAGGGGAAAAATTAACTCAAAGCAAAATTTGTGTAACCAAGACTGTCCTAGTGGGGACTGACATATAAAGATGCATCTACTGATCTTGGAAGTCTTGGCTTCCGAGTATCTAGTATGAGACTTTCGGGGCTCAATTCTCAGAGATGTCAAATGCCAACAACTCCAACTGCAGTTGCAAAGGTAGGGAAAGAGGTGCTGAAAGTAGAGGACTGGGTACAGCTGAGTCCCAACCACAGCTCTGCCACTGCCTCCAATGTGAATAAACTGTCATTTTCAGGAGTGCCAGCCAGCAGCTCCCACCAAAGTCTATGGGAACAGCTGGCTATGCAGCACTGCTGGAAAAGGAAAATGAGGAAAGAATTTCTCAGGGGTAAGGTCATTCACCATGGCTTTGAAGGCACAGACCCAACTCCTTCTTTTGCAATCTCAGGCTGTCCACTTAAGCTCTCTGCACTTCCATTTCTAGAATAATTAACAGAATTCTGCCCAAGGATGTGGTAGCAACTGTAAGATATGACTAGAAGCCAAGGCTGTATTAGCCCCAAACATAGATGAACAGCTTTGAAAAATATCAAGCCCTTTAAGTATACAAATGCGTCCAGGAGAATAAACTTAGCATCAATCGTTACAAACAAACCACCTTGGACATAAAACATAAAGCATCCCACTACATTCACATTCAAGCAGCTTGACGGGCAAAGGCTGCTTATTTGCTTCTGAGCAACAGCAACACAAACAGGAAGCTGTGAGATTTCTGAAGGAAGCCACCTCTGGGAGGATGCTCCCAGCTTCCCCCCCCCCATCCCCATCCCCATCCCCATCCCCTACACATTTGGTGCCAGTTACAAGTAGCCTGAATTCCTGTGTTTTACACTCCAAAAGGGAGGATGTCAAGACTTTGAGATAAGGCCTGCTTGGGCCCCAGGWCCTTGAGAAACAAAAGCCTCCTCTCATTGTTGGGGCAGTGTTAATTGCGGCCTGGACTACCTCCACCTGGACCTTGGGAAACAAAAGCCTCCTCTCACTGCTGGGGCAGTGTTAATTGCTGTGGTCAGGACTGTCTCCTCCTCATCAGGACCATGAGAGATAACACCTGCTTTTACTGCTGGGGCCCCATTGCAGACTGGATTTAACTCCTTCTTAGCCCAGCTATGGGATCTCTCCTTGGGACCCCCACTGCAAGAGTAAAGCAGTCATTTGCAGTCACTCAAACTCCTTTCTTCAGTGCTGAAGAGTGCGCAAGGCAGCTAGCCTGCCCTTGGGGGTGTTCGGCCACCCCCAACCCATGACTGTGGGTGCGATGGTCATAACAACGACGGAGGAGAGCTGAACCCTGCAGCAGCCAAGAGCCAGGGACTGCGCCTGCATGAAGAGAACTGTAACTGGCCTAGTGACTCCACCTCCACCTTCCCCCAAAGGGTATAAATAGGTTGGCCCCGGAGTCTGTCTTTGGCTCTTTGTGGGTGACAGTGGGTCTATCAGCTTGTGGAACCCCTTGGGATGGGGACATCCTCCTGCAGTTACTTCCCTGGGATTGAGTGTACGTCGGCCGCTGAGGCAACACATGGGTAAGATTGATCAGAATTGGTTTGCCTAGCTCATTCATTTGGGTATTTACAGTTAGTATAAATTAGCTATCCTTTTCTGTTTACTAAGTAGTTACTGTTAGCATAACTTTTAGTGTAATTAGAAATAACTATTCTAGTTGATCTGAGTTTCTGTTAACAAGAATTCTTGCTTTGTACCATTGCAGCTTCTGTAGTAAATTTTGGTCTTTGAAACAAGTTGTGGAGTCATGCAGTAAATCTCCTCTCCCCCTCCTCCCCTCCCTCGTGCCACATGAAACCCACACGGTCTGGGACTGTAAGATAGTCAGTTGTCCTGCAACACCACCTGAACACAAAAAAAGGTGAAGGGAAGGCTGAAACACTTCAGAAAACCCTGGTGACATCACAGCTACTTGTCGGCTCATAACACATTGCTGGCCAAAGGGCCAGCGGGGCTCACTAACTTGGCAACCTGGGAAGGAGGGTCTCTCCCCTGCAGGACAGCCAGGCAGTCATCCATTTCCTGGGTGAATGGAGCAGGTGCCTGGCAGTCTTCCTTTAGCACAGGCAGCCTAGCTCTGATCTCAGCCTGAGAAGGGATGGACTCTGCAATTCAGTCCAATCCACAAGAGGGGTTTATTCTTCTATTATTGAATTATCTATGGTATATATTATTTACTAGTTATATATATTAATTTTATATATTGAATTACATCTATTATGGTTAATGGATGCAAAAGGCTTCATGTTTTGATTTTCTTAAACTGCACTTCTCTTTCTGGAATCAGAGCCCTGGACACCTGAGAAGAAACCTCCCTCAGTCCCTTATCTGAGCTGTCATGCTGCAGTGATGAATAGACTATGGCACTACTAACAGTCACTGTTTTCTTCTGAGTCACCACCTCCTCCATAGTTATCCCCAGGTGAGCACTGGGGTAACCTCATTTGGCAATCACCTTACTAGAGACACTAGGCACAGAGAGCGAAATACATGTGCCACTTAAGTAGCAGAATCCATTGCTCCCATACCCCTCACTGCACCTAGACATATTGGCCTGAGAAAGGCTTGCTAGAGCAGAGTCCTTTCCCCTACATTCTCAGGGATCAAGTACCATTTTTAAGAGTTTATTCTCCCACAGGCACCACAAAGTTCTCCCAGAACCTCAGGACAACTGTTGACTGAAATCAGAGTCCCTTTTCTCTCCTCTCATGAGGCAAGACTGGCTAGGGCACAATCCCACAGAGACCAGCATTGCTGTGGCCCGGCATGCCAGTCACAGTGACCCAAAGGACACCTTCTGCACAATGGTTGGGCCAAAGGCCCCCATTTTGCCCTGCTCCTGCTATGCTTGACACTGGTGTTTATCCAAGGCAACGGAAAAGGAGGACTCAATTTCATGGGTAAAATACAGCTCCAAAATGGAAAGACAGTTTACAGAGAAACCAGGAGGAACACAAAGAAAACAGGATGTTAATCTTAAATCACTTTAGAATCTAGCCAAGGACCTGGCTGCTCTGACCAGTTTATCCCTCCAAAGCCTCTGAAAATTCAGGCTCTGAAAGTCCACCACTCCCCTCTTCCCTCCAGTTCTGTTCTCTCACAAGTAGCAGTATTACCACATGCCTGTGACAAGGATAGAAAAAGACACAGTGCAACTCAGAAAAGGAGTTAAAATCATAAGATATGAAAATCCCCTGTGAACCCCACACACTATTTGAAGAAACTGTGTGACAGAGAACAGGGACAACCTGCACCAAGCTCTGCTACACAGCAATACAATGTACTCCCAAGGAATAAGGATTAAGACACTCAAAAGCAGCACAGATGGTATGACTTTGGAGGAGATAGTGAGTGTTTCATTGCAGCACCTCTGGCTCCAAGCCAGTCATGGTCAGTCACAGCCAAACATAACCAGGTGGCTTATCTAGAGGTGTGTGCAAAAGTGAAGAAAGAAAYCCAAACAACAAATCTAATTCTGAAGAGGAGCTCTGCTGCGGTTTGCCTGTTGTAGAGGTAACACTAGGAACATCCTGTTGCCAGGCTGTACTATACTATATAAATGAAAAGACTGTCAGTGTTTTAAATTAAGTGTGGAGCTTAACCTAGTCCTTTCTAGTAATGATGATACCCACAACCATCCAGGGTCCATCCATGAAGTTTTAAACGTGGCTTTCTCAAAATGCAGTGTTGCAGAAGAGAAGAGCCTCACAAACCCTGATTTGTATCTTCTGACTGAACATCCTATGAAACAGGAGTTCAGCAAGGGCTTAGCTGGAAACTCAAGGGTACAAGCAGGGTGTCTGCACGGGTGCAAAGCTAAATCCGCACTGCAATACCGGGATGCAAAATGAAGGGCTAAAGCGGGACAGCCAGGTCYTTCGGTGAATATATACATACGTTCATTTTTTCTCCAACTTTATATATGTATCTTGAAAGAGCAATGAACAAATACGGAGAACTAGATTAGGATTGTCCCCAGGCACTGTGCCTTGGCCCGGGCGCGCTGAGCAGCCCGACAGCAAAGCGCAGGCAGCTCTAGCGCTTTCCGGCACTTTACTTCTGGCCTCACCCACAGGCGGCGCAAGGCCCGACAGGAGTTGTAGTCCCTCGGCCGCCCCACCCCGCTTCCAGACGCCACGTGCTGTTCCATGAACAAACTACATCGCCCAGCGCACCGCACCAACACCCTCCCATCCGCGCCATGCCTGCCGGGAGCGGCCACTGCGCGCCCAGGCGCCGAGGGCTTCCCGGCCTGCCGCGGGCCACGCGGTGCATTGTGGGACTTGTAGTCGAGCTGCCCCCTCCCATCCCGTCGCGCCGGTACTGCSGCGGCGCAGGGCGCTGAAAGACTCCATTTCCCGGCAGGCAGCGCGCGGAGCGGGCCCGAGGTGCTCGGCAGCGGCGGGGGGAGAAGCCGGTCAGCGCGGAGATGGCGGTCGATAAGGATGTGCTGCAGCTGGACCTGTACGGCCTGCTGGGAGTCGGGGAGAAGGCGTCGGAGAAGGAGGTCAGGACCGGGGCTTCCGCGGTCCGGGGCTCCCAACAGGGCCGCGGGAGGCTCGGCCCGGGACCCCTCTCTTCCCTCTGCTCCTCGCTGTCCTCGGCGGCTCCGGCTTTTCTGCTTTTCACGCAGTAACGGAAGTTACTGCCGCTTTTGTAAGGGGAGAAGGAGCTTACACGGCTCTGCTGGTCTCCGTGTAGCCAGTTCAGTAGTTGCCCCGAGCGCTGCCGCGGACACTGCTGCCTTCGTAGCTGAGCTGGTGCTTCGTTGTCGCCCGTTAGCTGCTGGCGACTGTATTTGTTAACAAAACGAAAAGCTCATTTTCCTAAYGCTGACCTGGCTGCGCTCAACTTATGCTTGTATTTCCTCGTCTTAAACCTGTGGAGTGAGACCTTGTTTTGGAACAGGGTGAAATCGGTTGAAATGAGCTGCAAAATTCCAGTTAGCCTCAGCCGATATWTCTCCTATGTTGTTTGCTTATGTACCTTCAGAAGGAAGTCTCCTCTGATGTTTACCAAAAAAACAAACAAACAAAAAAAACCCTATTTACTAGAGATCATTTTTAGGTGCTGTAGGTTCCCATGATATCTTGTTTTGTTTTTTTTTTTTTAATTACACGTTCCTATTTTTTTTTAATTTAAAAGCTAAGTCAACACTATAAATATCTGAAGGGCCTACAGGATTAAACGGGGAAACTGACTGACCTATTCAAGGGCAGTAAGACTTGCTGAGTAAAACTTTTAATACCTGAACAAAGTTAAACTTAAAACAAGAACTTTCTTTTCTCCYGTTAAGTTTTTTCTCTCTCTTTTTTTTTCTTAAGCAGTAAAGAGCAGTAAAAGAACAACTGAGTAAAACTTGGACGCTAAAGTCTGGGTCTGTCCAGCAATTGTATCAGAGACTGCCTGGAAATGCCAGGTACCGTGAGCATAAAATGGGGAAACAAGCCAAATATAAACCATGGGATTGAATGAGTTGGAAGACTTTGGTTGACCTCAGCTTCACTGCTGAGCTGCTCAATGAGAAAAAAGAAGAAATTACAATTTGAATGTTACAGTGGAACTTAAAAATTGACAAGCGTAATTTAGAGTTCTACTCCTTGATACAAAATGCTTGAAACAGCCCAGAGAACCTTTATATTCGGAGAAGCATCACCAAAAGAGCTGAACAAAGCGGAGCAAAGCTTACTTAAGTTTTACCTAAGGAAATCTAACTTAACTGTTTAGAGAAGCCTTAGCTAAACTTGCTGTATAGAACAGTTATTCAGATAGTTGTGAATGATGCATGATATGAGAAGATTTCCCTCTCTCTTTATTGGAGTCTTGTTTGTGGAGGAGATAGAATTAGGCCTGTCATGTTTCAGCTGCTGATCTACCTTCCCTCAGTTTTGTCCACCAGGTGGTGCTGAGCCACCACTTATTTCTTCCAGTCGAATTAAGACTGCTTGGCAGTTGAACAGAGCAGCTTTTTTTTCCTTTCCTTTCTTGCATGCAGGTGTTCCCCATGATAAAGAAAACTCGGTTATTAAAAGCCTCTGTAGTGACTTAGCCCATAAAGCTGTCAATTTTTCTTTGAAGTGTAGACGAGATTAAATAGTCTTTGGTCAAAATTTCTTCACCTGCCAAAATCAATTGTTGTGCAGTAAATTGTACGTACTCTGTCCCAAATGGCTATAGCTGTGAAGAACACTGTATCCCTCTGACTGGATAGAAAACTGTGCTTCAGTGTATTAGACTTGACCTTGATGATCGTGACTGCTGTAACACCGTGCACCTAAAAGTAAAACTTCTGGCCTTAAAAAGCTTAWATTGATTCAAAATGTAGCCGTCTGCTTACTAAACGTCCTGGGCTGAAATGGTTATCCTTTCAGTACAGTGTGATAAAAAGAGCAGGTCACTGCACTGAAGTTGAAAACTGAGTTTCAGTAGTCTCTTGCTATTACAGTAGGCTCCTTCATTTTTTATGTTTGAGGGACCAATGGCTCTCCAGAAATGGCTTTTATTTTCTGTCAGGGCCAGGGGATTTCTAGTCGTGCAAATGAATGTTGGCTCAACTACAGTCTTCTGCTTATGATAGGGAGGTGTGTTTTAAGTTAAGCAAAAAAAAAGAAAAAAACACCCTCTGAGTAGGGATTTTTTTTTGCATTTCTGTGGTGCAGTTTTCCAAGCTGTGTTTCTCGACACAGACCAAACAGTACCAACTGACAAATCTCTGTTCTGGCTCTTACAGGTTAAGAAAGCTTACCGCCAGAAGGCCCTGACTTGTCACCCGGATAAGAACCCGGACAATCCCAAAGCAGGTGAGATTGGAGTGTGTGGACACAAACCACTGTTCTTGTCTGATCCACCTGTGCAGACTCCTGGAGGTGGCTCTGTTTAACCTCAGGTCTGTCTTTGCATGCAATTAAGAGAATACCTGGGTTTGTGTCATATGATATATACGTATGCAGGATTAAGAGTTATTTTCATTGCTAGATTTCTCTGGGTTTTAAGATTAAATGCATACATGTTGACTTTCAAAAGCCTAAGTGTTAAGTGAATGCTGAAATTTTATTTGCACCTCCCCAAATCTTTCCGTCTGCTACTTGAATCCTGGACCTTTGGCCATATTGTCACCGACGTTAACTTGCTAGTCATTCTTTTAATTCATACTTCTCAAAATTGAAACTTTAATAGCAAGCTTATAAATCATTATTCTATATGGGCAATGCCCATTATTGTCTGTTAGAGAGTAGGCCCTGACTCTGTGCAGCTGAGTACACCTAAACAGTTAGCAAGGTCTGTGGATTCTACAGCTTCTCCATTTGTTTTGCAACTACCTGTGGGTGAAAATGAACAGCAGCAGTAACTGGAAGGATGCCATTCATCAAGACACCTCAAAATTTTGCGTTTTCCAGTTTGTTAGACCACAGATTTATAGACTGATAATGTATAATTGTAGTGTGGAGACTGCCAGCAGGAAACCAAATATTTTACAGTAATGAGAGGAAAGCTGGGAGTTTTGATTATCTGCAGAAAATTTGGAGGTGGTTTGAAGTGTGTGGGGAGGCCTCCAGCTAATAAGCATATCCCTTCAGGAAAAGGGTCAGCAATATTGATGTAAAAGAGAACGTTTGGATCTTGGGCTGAAAAGTTATTAATATGAAAAGAAGAATTTATTTGTAACACACTGTTTCAGGCTGACTTCGGGTTCAGGAATGAATTTCTATATGGATTCTGTTGAAGTCATGTTTTCCAGATATTTCTTGTAATGCAAAGGTCCCAATTTTTGTTTGTTATCTAAACTTCAGTGTAAATTAAGAATGTTTTTCTTTGAATTGGGGAGATCCTGACTATGGGTTTGCTTGCAAATGCTTTGGAAAGGTTATTCTTCTTTCTGACGTTCTGCAGGTTTCTTCCATAAGGGATTGTCTTTTCTGATTCATCTCCAGACCACTAGCATGGTTTTCTGCATCTTACCTTTTTTCTTCTAATTCCCAGCGGAAGTCTTCCACCAGCTATCTCAGGCCTTAGCAGTGCTAACAGATGCAGCAGCAAGGGTAAGGATGCCTATCTTTTGTTCATGGTGGGAGTGTGTGGTGTTAACCTGTGCAAGCCTGATGGGGAAGTAGTGAAAACTCTCCTCTTGTCTGTCATGTTCCCTGCACTCTTCTTTGATTGAGCCTTCATGAATGCAAGTCTCATCTGTTATGCCCTGTAGTTCACTGTGAGATCAAGTAGTATGTGCCGGATAAAAGCTTAGACAAAACGTCCTTAGTCCAATCTGATGTTCTCTGTGTATTCTGTCCATTTACTGAGTGAGATACTGTGTTTAATAATGTATTAAACTGAGACATATCCCACTTTTAAAATAAAGAAATAATCACCACCGATTGATTCAGAGACATATTAAATTCCTGTGACATCGTTGCATTTGCAGCTCCCTTGAAGTCAGTCTGACAAGCAGGTAATATCTAGGCTTGTGATCTTTAGGGCTCAAAGTCTTTCTTTCCATGGGGCACAGAGACTTATAAACAGAAAAGCCAAATCATAGTCTTGATCTCTATCCTCTTGCTGCGAGAACTTTGCAGGCTGCCAGATGTAGCTTGGACTCTGTTCTTGCTGAAGTAGTGGTTGAGTGCCTACTACTCAAGCCCTGAAAGTAGTCTGGATATGTGAAGGGAAAGAATAAAAAGTTCAGCATGAGCAAATAATTGTATCCAGTTAAACTCATGAGAGAATGCATATTAAAATTTCAGATGATAAGATTTAAAAATATGGTATAACTCTCCTCTTTCCAAGCATTGGCAAAAATTGTAATCTCCCTTCCAACGGACGATGAAACTTTTTGCTTCCAAGAACGTTTTGGCTTCTATATTTAAAAGGAAAAAGAGTGTTTAGCAAACCTTTCACATACAGGAAGGAGAAACATCAACTTCTCTAGTTTATTAAACAAGAGGAGTGCTTGCATGTATGACTATTCAAAAGTAATTTTTAAGCACTTGTGCAGGTCTATGCTTTACCTACCATAAAGGATTCTGTGAAGGTCAGTGAACAGATTATTAACTGTTTTAAACAAATGTCAGTGAAACCGAGCGTTTACTCTCTGTATGGTGCTAAATGAACAATGATGTGCTATTACTACTGAAGAATGCTGGTGTTCTTTGATTTGATACTTTTCCCCCAGTCAAATTAAACATCCAGCTTATGAATAAACCTTTCACGTAAAGTAAACCTTGTTTATTTTAAAATTTTGCTCTAAGCCAGACCTGACCCATCATCAACAGGTATAAAAGAAATAATTATTCCATGCCTTTCAGAATATGACATTTTTTTGCCGATGTTACCAGTGCCCCCAAAGCCACTTTTGGCCTATTCAGGAACCCAAAATATTCTTCCCACCTGTAAAAATGGGTTAGGCTTTCTCTCAAATACACTTTGCAGTTATTCCTGGACTTTTTGACTTTCCTTTCAGGCTCAATCTGGAGACCCTTGGACCTCTTTTAATGTTTTCAGGATATTTGTGTTAACTTCCAACATTTTTAGGAGGAATGCTAAAAAGAGACAGAAAATGCTTCACCTCTGGTTAAAGTGCTTCAATATCTGATCTTTCCTTTATTCATCACTTTGCATTTTATCCCTTTTGCTTTATATAGTTTCACACTATTCTGTTGGTTCTTTGACAGGCGGCATATGACAAAGTGAGAAAAGCCAAGAAGCAAGCAGCAGAAAGGACACAAAAGCTTGATGAGAGGCGAAAGAAAGTAAAGCTTGGTAATGAAATCAAAACTTCATTTTGGCTTGAAGTGTTCCTTAGCAGGGTATTTGCATTTCTTCCACCACCGGAACTCACCACTGATCATTAAACTGCTGTCCATCTCTAACAGCTATGTTCTTTTATGCCCAGTACAATGTAGTAGCTGAAATCTTTTCCCGTAATCATACCTGGGGATGATCCTACTCTAGGAAGGTATTGAGGTTTTTGATGACCACTGGGACTGCTAGTACATTGCTGTATCTGGGCAGAAGAGAGGTGGCATAGCTGTCAGAACTCTATTTTGAATTTCAGTACAGCTCTGTAGAGAAAAATGGCAACTGTGAAAATTCTCTTTGGATGATTTTAATTTTATTTTTTTCTCTGCAGATCTTGAAGCCAGGGAACGAGAAGCCCAGACCCGTGAGAGTGAAGAGGAGGAGATCCGGATAACAAGAACACTAGAACAAGAAGTAATGATGAATTCTTGGATTTTTATGTTGTTTTTGAGAAGAATTGTTGGAAGTCTTCGCATTCATCATGAGAACCATGTGATGAGATGCAGCAAACCTGATTGTAGCAGTGCTTCAGCCTTTTGGCCTATGGGCTCTATGAGCCAGAGAGAGGCTTGTCTGTGGAGGGGTCTTGTAGCAGTCTGGCAAATGTATCAATCTCAAATAATTTTTTTTTTATGTTTTTTTAAGTCTGCCCTTTTCTTTCTGCAGAGCAGGAATAGCAACAGCTAATTGCTTATGTGCTGGCTGATAGGGACTCTGTCCATAGGGAACATGAGCAGTCCAATCAGTACATGAGCAGTAGGGCTGGCACAGGGAGGAATTTGCCTCGGGAGACGAGTATAAGACAAGCTCTCCTTGTCAGAAGTACAGTTTTAGGCTGGTGTGAGCCAACCATTAAACCACGCCCTCAGACATTCATGCTGTCTTACCTGTCCTGTAGATAATACGCCTGCGTGAAGAAGGCTCCCGTCAGCTTGAGGAGCAGCAGAGACTCATTCAAGAACAGATCCGACTTGAGAGAGAGCAGCGCATCCAAGGTGAGGACAGATGAGACTGAAGCCCTTAGACAAACTGCATGCCCCTAAGACTCAACTCACCTGCAGGCAGAGCTCACTTTTGGATGCAGCTTCTGACCTAGTCACGTTGCCACATATAAGACTTCTACTTAGCACCTTATTTTCAGGGACAAGTGAAAAGATTAATATTTCTGGGAAGTTTTTTCCTATATATGGCATGTTGCTCTTTCACATGTTGTCTGTGGCTGCTCCTCTGCAACGAATATGGGCGGTCATCTTCTAAAGCATTGAACCTAGATGGCCTGATGTGGAGCCCCACAGTTGTTCTGGGAAAGAAGCCTAAAGTCATATTCATCTGATTGTCACAATCAAAGCAGTCAGCCTTGCATACTTAAAATAGGGACCAGTTCAAGTTTGCAAACAGTGACAGTTGTCATTGGGCTTACTTCTTCTGCATCCTCTTGAGAGTCATTAGTCTCTATCATCCAAAAGAGATTCAGTAAGGAGGATAAAGTTTTGTACAATCTGTGGTTGCTGAGTTTTACTTCCTGGAACTTGTTTCTCTCATGTTTTTTGGGCATACATAGTTATCATTCCAAGTTTGTACAGAGACCGACATCAAATCCTTCAGGAAATGAACAATGTGTTGAACTGGAAAACATCTGCATTCTCTGCTGCAATGCGAAAATAGAAAGTTACTATGTGTGAGGTTGTCTCCCTCTAATTCTCATGGGCTCTTTGGGAGCTGTTGTTAGTCTCCCTCATACAGGACGGGATGAGCTTTTCCAAAATCCCTGCACTTCATCCTTTGGTATTCCTGAACCTCACTTCCACCCACAGATTTCTGGAGTGACCTGCCTTTTTTCATACTGTGTCTCTGTGAGCTTAAAATAGTTGTATGCTTCAGAAAAATTCTGTTCTGCTTTTCAAAACAATTTAGAGTTCTTGTTCAGGAGTTCAGTTTAATGGGAAGACTTTTGCTTCCTACCCCTTTCATTCTGGCAGAGGTCATACCATAAAATCTCCTGCTTTCCCACAGGGAGAATGTTGATCTAATGGGTAAAAAAATAACACCAGAGGTCAAGATGCGGAACCTCTTTTTTGGGGTCACCATGAATTTCCAGTGTGATTGTACATAAGTCATTCAGCCCACCCTAGCCTTTCTTAACTTAATTTCACATATGAGGAATTGGGGAGGATGTTGAGCATTTACTTACTGTAAAACTCCGAGATGAAGAGCAAGTCACTATAATGTATTTACGTTATAGGGCCAGATTAAATTCTCATGGTGTGCTAGCCTTGTTTTTGTCTTTGCTTAATTTTTCCATGCTTGTTCCTAGTAGTACAGCCCCCCTTGCAGGGAGAAATTATACAGAATATAACATACACAGGGCCTGTATTTTTACTTACGCATTTTCTGTGCTTGGTTATAGCAAGTCTGAGCATCAAAGAAAGGAAAAATGTTGGCATCCAATATTCTGTCTATACTGGGGCTTCTGATGTATTGTGCAAGACTCTTGGGGCTGAAATAGTCTAGTACAAAAGAAATTCAGAAGTGCAGTTGCTATTGCCATACGTACATTCTCAGGGTAAATTTTGTGCTGATGCTCTTTAGGTGAGAAAGTTTCTACTTGTGTCATTTCTGTCTTTTTTTCTTTCACTCTCATTAGGCAGACACGAAGGGAATGGAGCAGAAGGCAAAATAACCCCCAAACTCAAAGTAAGATATCCCTGTAAAGCTGGGTTTGGGTGAAAACTGACAGAACGTTTGCAGCTTTGGAAACCAAAAGGGGCACCTCAACTCTGTTGCTGAGCAGGCATGGCCTTTTGTACAGTGGAGATGAAGTTCCTCTATCTAGCACTCATCATGCATGCAAACAGCTCCTGCCACTGCCTATAATATATCCTTCCTCCCTCCCCCTTCTTTTTCTCCTTTTTTGTTCAATCTAGACTTTTGAGCCTGAATTTGAATGGTCTCTGCTTTAGGCACTGGGGAACATCTGCTTATTACCTTGACTTATTACCTTAATATAGCCATTAATATGCTTTCAGGTATGAGCTTTTTTTATTCCAATGAGCATTCTTTCTCCTTGTTGCCCAAATAGTTTATTCCCTTTGCATGTTTTGATGGTGAAATCATTGTCTTGGCAATGTTGGGATTGTAAGCTGTAAACAGCCAACCTGATTATTCTGCAGGTGGCAGGAGCTGCATTCAGCACAGCAATGTGTGTTGAAGTAGACAAAATTAACTTGTCACATTTATTTCCCAGCTAAAATGGAAATGCAGGAAAGAAGATGAGACAAAAGGGGGATACTCAAAAGATGTTCTGCTGCGAATCCTGCAAAAGGTGCTGTCTGACACTCTTCTTTATTACTTGATCTTTCCCTGCTCTTATGCTATAAGAAGGGATAGTAAATTCTGGTAAGCTATATAGAAACTGGAGCAGCTCATTTTCTTTGCTGTTGTCCAGCTTTCTCTCATGCCATTTTCAGAGATCATCAGCATCAGCTGTGAACGGTTCCCCAGTTGTCATCCCTGTCTCCCAGCAGCAATTGCTGCTGGAAGCAGAGCTGTCACAAACTTTTTTCCATGAATAGTTCATGCCCTGCATAAAGATTAGACTGATTGCATGGTTATGATGCGTTTTCACCTTCACTTAAGGCACGGTATGTTAGCTGCTGTGAGGAGACAGGAGACGGAAATAGATGAGAGCCTATGCTCTGATTAATCCCAGCATGTTTTCTATTTTCCCTTCATGAGAGTATCTGCTGTAGCTAGGACTCTGAGCTGAGCAGCCATCCTGCACTGTAGCCTGCCGAAAGCCAGGTATGTAGCCACATACCTCCCCAAAATCATTTCTTGGAGGGGCAGAAATTGTGTCAGGTCAGGATCCATGGAAGCATCTTGTAATACAGAAAGGGTGACAGCTCAAGCCTTAGGTCTGTGGAGACGTGTGTTTTCTCCATGTGTTCCACAGATGTATTTTGCTTCTCATCTGGGTGTGTAATTGACTTTTCTTTCTTTTTTTGTTCTTACAGTATGGTGATGTGCTCAATTTGTTGATCTCAAGTAGGAAGACAGGGAGTGCAGTCGTGGAATTTGCTACGGTTAAGGCTGCTGTAAGTCTGGTGGAGACCACAGATATGCTCAGTGGAGAAGAAGAGGTGTTGCACGAGGGAATGGTTAGCAGACTGGCAGCCTAGAGCCACTGCTTTGTCATTAAGGCAGTGGAGAAGGGTAATGAGAGTCCAAAGGTACAGATGCATGAAGGGAGTGGCAAAGCTCAAGGCATAAACCCAGAGCAGATCATGCACGTAAACAAGCAGGCTGCACATGTAAATGGCTGAGGAAAGAGCTGCTGCTTTAAAGAGCAGGCACTCATCTATTGAGCCAGCTCTGACTGAGGGTTAATTACCCATTGTGGGGGTGGGCTTAATGAGTTTTAGAGATTATATCAGGCATCTACAGATTTGAGGGGGAAAAAAACAAACCCCAAAATATCTTGACTCACTATAAGTTATGATCATTCATGTGGCAATGGAAACAAAAATCATCAGTCACTCTTAATTTTACGAGTTCCATCAACTTAAAATTATACTATGCAAGAGTCTCTCTTTATTCCTTGTCACCTGCTCTTTTACTCATATATCCAAATAATCTAAGTATATCAAAATAAATATCTGTGCTCTTTTTATTAGAAGTACTGGCAGTGATATGTCCATTCTGTGCTTGATGCAGGTATGGGCCTTAAAAAAGGGTGCTTCCTGTGTAGGGCAGCTGTGAAACCTGTTTGTGCCCTACTTGACCTTGATTCAGGGCTGAAATGGAAAAACTCTTATGATTGTTAGTGAGCTGCAACATCGTGTGTTCCAAAATTCAGATGGTGATGAAAGGATATTTTCATTGGTAGGAGATGGCTGTGAAGAATGAAGTTGGCCTGATAAATAATCCTCTAAAGATTTCCTGGCTGGAGGGCCAGCCCCAGAGTAATCCCAGCACTGTCCCTTCTGACAGTGCTAGTCAGCCGAGGACTTCACAGGTAAGGCAAACGTAGGCTGCTGTTACTTAAATCTGTTTCTATAGCAACCTAAATTTAACAGTGGGCTCTGTACTTTGAGTAAAATACATTGATTCCCAGCAGAGCTGGCAAAGAAGCTGTTAGTGAAGGGCCTGGCTTTCTGATGAGCCTTTTTATGCTGAAGCAATGGCCTTTTTTTAGTGACCTTTTGCTTGAGTAGCAGCATGCTGAGACACAAGCTACCTGGATGAGTGGTTCTTTCCACAATCTCTCTTCCAAGAGCAAAAGATGTTCTTTGCTCAGCCTGAAGCCTCTAATGCCCCTTTTCTGTGGGTTTACTCCAGTACACTTTGACTCTGGGAATCCTCTGGCTGAAAGCTGGTTGGAATGGGTCTCCTAGAAGGCTTGTTTACAGAGGTTGGTTTACTCACTGAGGATGGGATTTCAATGCTGAAAGAAGCAAATGTATATTCTTAGGGTCTGTGGAAGGGAAAAGAAAGTATCAAACTAAATGTCCTAGTAAAGAGACCTTATTGTCCATTTAAGTCGTCTTTGACAGTGTTATTAATGGCCTTGGTAGACACTTTGAGTGCAAGGTGGTTGTTAATCCATCTGGAGCTGTTGCTCTCGGATAGCAAATGTATTCCAAACACAACACAGATGAAAGGCAATAACATCTAGTGGTTAAAACATAGAAAGCAGGTTTCTCCAGACTCTGAGGCCATGCTGCAACAAATTGCTGGCTGTCAGTTACCCTCTGCTCCCATTGGTCCTTTGGAGTGGAAATTGTATTCATTTCTTTGAAGCATGTTAAATTCAGTGCTATAGAACAAACTGTAATGTAGTTTGTGCTCTGCATGTTTTCTGACCTATTTAGTGATAACTTGGCTGTCTAAGAGGGAAGGTGTGAAGGAGCCTGAGTTCCTTTGCTGGTTGTTTCAGTTCCAGCTCAAGCTTCACGTGACACTCCTTCCCCTCCCCTCCTTTCCCTGTGATATAAAGATCAAAACTCAGATCTGATTGTTGCTGAGAGGAATCTTGCCTCATGCTCTGCAGGTGCCCTTAATTTGTGTGTGTGTGTGTGTGTGTGTGTGTGCATTTAGATCAGCCTTCTATGTGTTCACTACCTAAATATTTTTGGCCGCCTGTGAGGTTCTTTGATGCATTTGGTGTCCCAGCTTTTTGCTAAGCGCTTTAGTTACAGTAGATGTCTTTACACATCAGAATGCCTTGTTGCTGTCCCAGTTTTGTTTGGGGCTGGTATGTTTCCASTTGGGATGCACATCCTCTGAACAGCCTGGCCCTGAACAGCATCATTTCCCAGAAATCCTGGGCAAAAGCGGTTATAACAGCATAGCCCAGTAGCCACAGGAAGCAGAGCTGAGAGGATCTCCATGCACAATGTAGAACCAGTGAGAGCCCTGCTGACACTCCAGATTCACTGAGGTGGCCAGAGTATTAGAAAACAAATTGTAAAAAAAGCAGAATTCAGTCCAATGAGTTTGAGTATTCCTCACTAGTACAGAACAAGAACTGGCTCTGAAGAGCTCATTAATACCTAAGGGGGTCACTGGTGCAGTTGGAGCTTAATAGTGGATTCTTGCCTCTGAAGGCAAGGTGAAAGCCCTGTCTTGTGACTGAGTTTGTCTTGGCTTGTTTCCGTGACCAAAGCTTGTTTGTGTGAAACGGCAGCATCTGCCTGCTGTGAGGGATTACTTTGATGGAGCAGCAAGGGAGAGCAGGCTAAAGTGACCAATGGTGTTCATGCTGTGTGGAGATGGAGAGTCACTTCTGTCCAGCACAGCCCCATAATTCTCATGTTGGCTCTTAAAATGGTGAGGACTTACAACCGCAGATTTACATCCTTTCCCAGGAAATCACACTTCTGATGCTTGTATGTCCTTTCTACTGCTTTTATGTGTAAGCAGCTGCTGTTTCTTTGATTGAGTCTTGCTGTCCAGGCTAAAATCTCTAGGCTACTCGGATTCCTTCCTTTCTTACTCCTTTCCTACCCCAGGGCTTCTCCCAAATCCTATTCCTGCTTCCACTAGGATGTTTCCAAAATCAGTAATTTGGTAATTGCTTTTCTTGGCTGTACTTCTTCTAACTAACCCTTTGTCTTCAGCTCTTCACTTCCATACTATCCAAAATGAAATCTTTCAGAGATCTTCTTTTTGCCACTGCCCTGATCCACTCCCCACCTTCTCCTTTCATATCCAGTCTGGCTTCCCATCCATCAAGGCCCACATTCTCGCTTTCAAGTTCTCTTTCAGCTCTGCACAAATCTCGTTCTCTTTTAGGTTGCCCTTACTTCCTATTTGCCGCTCCCTCTGTATAGCTCCTATTCCTGTCTGATTCCACCCCCTGTTTGTTCCCACTCTGTGCAAATGCAGCTCCCTTCCCACTTCCCTTCAGAAAACAGCCAAAGAGCCGCAGTGGTCTCATGGCAACATACTCACTACTCATCCGCTTGAGAGCTGCGTGTACTCCCTGCCTGGGGTAGTCGGCCAGGAGCTGTGCACCACAGCCCTCAAAGAACTGAGAGCCACACACACACTTAAGCCAGGGGAGCTTTGGAAGCAGTTCCCAGATGAAATTGAGGCTGACTCCTGAAGGGCCCCACTGTGAGAAGACAGTGTTTGCCCCTGCAGTCCTTGCTGGCTTGTTTCCTCACACAGCCAAGGATATGCTTTGTCCAGCAGCTCCTGGAGAGCTGCCAGAGCTTAACAGGAGAGTTATGCTTGAACTACAAGAGCTGTGGATTGGCCATGGTAACTCTAGGCTGTCTGACAGCAATGACCATTTGATTGCCATGCTGCAGCTCTGGATGATTCAGGGCACACCACAGCTGTATAATGCTGTGAAGAGCGTAGCTTGCCACTACAACAGCATGAAGTATTCATTCCTGGGAAGGTCATCCTTGCATCTTTAGTATTGGTATCCCCCTACCAGTGCTCCACACTCATGTTGGGCCATCTGTTCAGCCATGTTGAAGTGGTGAGAAAAGCTTTCGGTCTGGCACTGTCTTGCATCTTTTCTAAGCTCCTTTGAGGCTGCAGCAAGTTGGGTTCATATTATCTGCCTTTACAGCCTGATGTGAATTTGGCAGGTTAAGGGCTGTCTGTACCTTCTTGGAACGTCTCTGTGCACGTTGCTGTTGTCTGTTTCCAAAGCTTATGATTATCTATCTGTTGTTTTCTTTTGGGGGGGCCTTGGGGGGGATGAGGGGGAAATATGGGGATTGTTTTTTTAAAAAGGGCCCTGGTATCTAATTCAGGTGTGTGAAAAGGTGAGACTTGGTGCCCCAGTAACTTCTGCAGTGTCTTTTTAATAGCTTACCCCGACACTGCCTAAAGTGTTCTCAGCCTGTCGGAGCTCTTCCTGCTGTCCAGCTTGCAGGTGAAGAACTGTGCTGAATTCAGCACTGGGTCTTGATTCTGAGCTGTGTGTGCTAGGTAGGACAGCAGCATGCCAGCAGCACTAGCCTTCTCCCAGCCCAGAAAAACAGAGCCATACTGCTTCTGCACCCCCCTCATAAAAACCTGAGGGACCAGAGAGGTCATTACAGATCAAGGGATCTGTGCTCTTGATGCTGGGGCTTTTTTTGGCTTGCTACCAATGAAATGAGGCAACAAGACACTTCCAATCACAGATACATTTATTCTTTTATATCTGTACAGCTGATAGATCAGTGCATGCTTCAAGCAGCAGTATCTAGGGAAATTTCTTCTCCTGCTAGTAGATAAATAAACTGCTGTTGCTGTTTTTTGAGCCTTTGTGGATGCTTACCTGTTTCCAGGCTGGGAGTGCCAACTGCACTTGAATTAGGGGAAGAGAAAGCCACAAGGAAAAAAAAAGGAGGAATATTTTTGACTTTTGCATCCAAATGTGGTGGGAGAAAAAACACCAGTTTCTGTCTTTTGACCCTTGCTATAGCTGTGGCTTTGAGATAGCGGCACTGCTGTCTCCTTGCAAGCCACCTGGTTATCCACAAATGATGTACACCACATCCCTTTCTGTCCATGCTCCACACGGTCACAGCCACATCCCCAAAATAAGTCCTTTGCCAAACAAGGCCATTCTTCCATGAGGAGAAAGTGTACAGTCAAGATTGGGAAATTCCCATTGCAGAGAATGGAAACTCACTTGTGAGGTTCCAGCAGACAGTGCTCTCATCTAGGCATGCAGCCTGACAGCTCTGCTCCAAAGGACTCCTTAGCAAGGACAAGAACAGTCTGTGATGGGTCAGGCAAGAACAACAAAACAGGCCACTCGGAACAGGGACACTGCAGTATCCTTCCTCCTGTCAGGACTAGAGAAACTGGCAATGTCAGTAGGTAAATGTGATAAATTAAATGGTAAATATCTTCAAATGGCATAATCTCTTGGATTCTGTTTTCTGAGGGTCTGCAGAACATCCTCAAGAAGCGATAGCCCCAAATCCACTTTGAAGGACAGGAAGGGATCAGAAAGATCAGAAAGAGGTGTGCCATTCTGGGAACCTGTTTCTGAGGTCCCACAGTCTGTAGCCTGATCCTTGTGGAAGTGAGTTTGAGTGGCTTTATGGTATTGATGAGTAGCACCAGAAAAGGAGATGTCAGAGTGAGAATCTGTGTGATCAATGATGTTAGGGCAACTAGAACTGTCCAGGTACAGCCGGGGAGGCTTGGGAGGTGCTTGTGCCTTGGCTAGGTTTTGTTCACTCTGACACGACAGGTAATCAGACTTGTCCTTCAGATCCCTTAAGCATTCCCTCTTCTGGCACTGTCCATCATTGTCGAGTGTGTGGCTGTTCTGATTCAAGATGATGACTTGGTTGCCCAGCTTTTTGTGTCTCCTGAGTGAGAAACGCCTAAAGAATGTTGTGGACTTAAYGGACCCTCTCCGCCAGGTATCCATGCTGATGAAAGGTAGTGAAAAGCAGGGAACTGCTGACTGCTCAACAGTCAGATGCTGGACTTCAGTTGCAGGATCAGCAACAAGTCACACAGAACAGGAACAGCCTCTTCCTTCCTTGTTCCTATAGCTAGAAGGAAAACAGAGAGGCTGGTATTGCAGGAAATACAAACTTCTTCACACTACATCCCTGTGTTAGGGAGCAATTGGCATGTCATATATTAGGGAGTCTTTCTCTTCAGTAGAGAAGGAATGGCGATGTCTGAGCTTACTGAATCTGCGCTGCAGAAACAAGCTGATGAAGAATAGCAATAGCACACAGTCACCATGAGAACAGATTTAATCTAGCATCTAGAACAGAAGGGCACTTTGGTACCATGGTAACCAGCCACCTTCATGGTGAAGGGCACAGTATAAAAATCTCAGTAGGTGGTTAGGAAGGGAGCCGGTGACTCAGTCACACTGAAGGAAACCAAAGAAATACAGACAAATGGAAATTTAAAAAGCAACAAAATGAACGTGTAACTAGCATTAGGAAAATCAAATGCAAAATAAAGACTTACTTGGTGGAGGAGCAGCACCCAAGTCCAACAGAGGAGAAACTGCTGAAGCACTCGGAGAGAACTGTGACCACCACATTCACCAATACGATGAGATGTTGGGAGAAGCAAGTCCAGGGACAGTTCAGCCAGGTTGGACCCAAAACACTAAAAATCCACAATGCCTCTTTCTCTTCATTTGCCTCCTGTCACTGCTTCCCAGGCTGCAGTTCCTTGTGCGTATGTATTTGTTTTGAGCCAAGCCCTTGCTGAGTCAGCCACGTCAGAAACTGGGTTTTACACTATTGGTAATTGCCAGGATTGCAGGAAGTAGGTGTGTAGAGTGGCAAAGCATCAACCCACACTCTGCCTGAGGAGAAGGCAAGCTCCTTCAGAGACATCCGGATTGCTTGAGAACCACCAACACAAATGTCGACTTGTAGCCGATCTTGAATCAGACTGTGATTCTTCCCTTGGTGCTCTTCCTACTGTCACTTCTGATGGCTTGTTGTTTCAGCAGGGCTCACAAAAGACACGAGAAGTGATCTCTTGTCTGTTTTAAATTTAAATCCAGAGTGTGAAGTAGTGATTCGGGTTTGTATGGGTGACTCATCTGCATGAGTTTCATGTAGACTAATTCATTCAGCCAGGCAGATGACAGTAAATATCTGTGGTTAATGGACAGGAACTTTGAAGAAACCTAGTTCTGCCACTGAAGACTGATAAAATCTGGCTCTTTCTCAGACACTATGAAAATCCATGCTGCACGATACCGAAAGGTTATTTCATTCGTGCAGTTGCTAAGATATCAGTTATGGTGTAATAGTCTCTTAGTTTCCCAGCCTGAGTTTTCAATTTATTGTGAGCTTCTACTTTGTCCTCACAACTAGTCTGCCTGCAGCTGGAGGAACCACTTTGCTGGCATATAATAGTGAATTTGCACTTGCCCCACTTTCCTGCAGGATCTTATTTTGCTATTCTAGTGGCTTTTCATCCCTACATTTTCTATTTAAGATGTCCTTAAATCACCACTAAATCTAGTTCCTAGAAAAAAGAACATGAAATTTTTCTGTTCATCTTTTTGTCAAGATGCTTTTATTTCTACCTTGAAGTGTCAAGCAAATGAGATGGATGTTTCCAAGCATTGCAGTGCTTTGAGTACCTCCGAAATTGGTAAGGCCACCTACTAATGCTAAATTGCTTTTGAAAGCAGAGTGCCAAAACCACTACTTTGCTTTGAGATAGCAGCTGTCATCTTCAGCCTACATTTATTAGGCAGAGTCTGCAATCACCACTTAACTGACGTGACAGTTGCTGCCGCACGCAGCMGTAAAACTACAAGAGCTTTTGAGAGCTAAAACGCTCTTGTCCCAATAAGGCTTGGAAACATATTTGATTTTCTTTGTACAGCCACTTCCGCGACTACACCAGGGAAAGGTTTGGTTTTTATGGTGCTAGCCTTTATAATGGATTAGTTGTAAACTGGAATTTGTGCACTGGTGTTGTACTTGCAAAGCAAGCTTGTCATCCAGAGTAACCAACCACAGCAAGGCAAGCCATGCTTCCCCATCCAACCTCGTTGAGAACTGGTGGGAGTAGCTCCAGCAATGAGATGGTAATTCAGGCTCCCTGTCTATCCCACTCTCTGTCTCGCTGCTGCCACTGTCAAGGGTCAATAACACAGTTCTTTAGGAAGCTGGCTACTTTCTGCAGAGTAGGCAGCTTTCACACCTTACTGACTTCCCTGGGATCATATTGCTATGAACCACCTCCCTGAATGGAACATGCACGTTGTCAGTGTGATTTATGAAGAGGGAGACTGTAGGAAGTCAGGGCCTGGGCTATGTACTGTCCTTTACAGGTCATATTTGTTTTCTGCTCCTAGAGATCAGTGGTCTCAGAGCGAGACTATGAGAGCTTGGTGATGATGCGGATGCGCCAAGCAGCAGAGAGACAGCAGCTGATTGAACAGCTCAAGCGGGAAGACGCGGAAGAGTCGCACACCTAAGAGGAGAGAGTACGGATTCCCCCCAACCCATCATTCTTCATTTAAAAAGCTGTTTTATTAAATTAAGTCAATAAACCTGCTTTTCTAAAACTGTTGTAGGAATGCAAACTGCTATCGACTGCAGCCCTTATCCCTTTCCCACAGAGGGGAAAAAATGGTTGCACCGGCTTCTGAGCAAGCATGTTACCTCATCAGCCTGTGTACTTAAGAGTAGCTGCCCAGTCACAGGATTTGAGAGGTGCTGTCAGAACAAACCCCAGACTCTTCAAACCTTGAAGCTTCTTTATTCCTGAAAGCTTGTTCAGGAACTGTGGATCCGAAAGGTTTCAGCAACAACAGTTCAGAACAGCCCACAGAAAGATGTCAGTCTCTTTAGATAAATGTTTTATTAGTGTTACCCCTACAGCAGGATCAATACACATAGTCCAAAACAATCCAACATTGCAACTACTGCTGTTAAGATTACGCAGCCTGTACCTGAAATGTTCACTAGACCTTCCTGTGCTGCTCTAAGGCTGTTTCAGGAACCAGGTGTTATGCTTGAGTCTTGGGACTGAAAGTCTGACACTGCTAACCACAATTCCATTTGGGAAAGAAACTAGCCTCGCCGCCAAGTGAAGGGATTCTCAAAGGGCAGTGTGCAGGTTTAGCAGCCACCACTTTGGTTTAAATAGATGAGAGAGTATGCCATTTGTGCTTGGCCTCCCTCCCAACTGCCCACCCACCCCCATGGACTGGGTGGCGGCATTCTCTGAACTCTCACAGCTCAGCACATACCTCTCTGGGACAGCCCTAAGGAAGAGACAGCTAAGTCTGTTATTTGAGCTCCCTCCAATACATGCTAAATAGAGGATGATTAAAATGTAAAAGGATAGTATTTGCCAGACTGCCATTCAGATGAACGCATAGTTAGACCCATCTGCTCTCTGTATATGATTTACCTTTAGTCTGGACTGGGCCTATGTTCCTCCCCTAAGGCCTTGTGCAACGGCAGGGATGGCAAGCTTCTATTAGGTGAAGTTTTGCCTCCATGGCACTCCCCCCACACACACCCACACGAGTGCCTGGAATCTGGGACAGAAAGGAATTACTCAAGGGGAAAAGTTTGCTGTCAGTCCTGTGCGAGATGATCCACAGCAGGGTCTTGTCCAGGTGGAACGTAGAAGTCTTCCTTGCTATTCCTTGTGGAGGCACCACACCAACGTCTGGCCCACACCTGTCATGCTAACCACCCGGTAGCCACAGTTCTCCAGCTTGTCCAAGACTATCCGGGGTGCATCATTCACATAGTACTCCCAGCTGCAAGCAGGCAAGAGGGGAAGAAGTAAGATGAGGTGGAAGAGACAAGGGTTTCCTTGTGGAAATGACTCTGTCTCCGGCATCACTAATAAACCAGTATAAGACATTGCAGTGACCACACCTGGCATACAGCCTGCATGATGCAATGTCTTGGTTGACTAGATGGTGGAGGCCAAAACCCACAGCTTCCAAACCAAGGAGGAGAAAGGCTGCCAAGAATGAAATGGTCACCTAAATTGAAGGGTGGTTTGGGAACTGGTTGCCCAAAGCTACATGCTGGCTGGTTAACTGGACCGAAATTGCAACTGAGGGAGTTCACAAGTATGTGTGGTTGGGAATCCATGGAAAAAGAGGATACTGTCTGCAAAGCAAGGAGGAAAGCGGGGCAGAGGCTTCAAACACATCTTTGGCAACTGCAGCACAGGAACAGCCTGAGCTTTTCCTTGAGTTTCTCTGTTACTGGGAGGTTGCAGATCCGAGAGCTCACAGGGCCTGATAGCTCCCTGTTATCAGACCACGTTTGCTGATGCTTACACCTAGGCCCTAGTTTACCTGGCTGGACCATTTTGGAAATGAAAAAAAAGAAAAAGAATCAAATGTTTCTAAGGAATGAAAAAAAAACAGTGTTTGCCTACATCAGAACACGTGTGTGAGTCAGGTGGTGTTTTTGTGAGCCTGTCCTTGAAATTTGGGTGTTGGAAAAAAATGCTGCCTTCAGCCAAGTACTAAGCCTTTGAAAAACCAGAAGTCATCTGTGCTCAACAAACAGCTGCCAAATAAGGTGGAGCACCAACTCTTCCCTACCCAGGCAGTTCAGAGCAGTCGCACACTGTGAACATCTAAGAATTGACAGGTGGGGGTCTCTGTCTAGCTCTTACTTCTCTAAAGTTTCCGACAGCTCTGTGAATGCTGGAGCAAAAACTTTCCTTCCTTCCACCTGATCCTGGAGGCTGCTTCTCCACTGAAGACCTGAGGGCTGCAAGACTGCTTCTACTGTAAACAAAATAGCCGGTGACTGTGGAGTGGAAGAGTAGCACAATGCGGATACAAAACGGGCTGAATTAGGTTGGGAAGTAGCAGGCCCAAAACGGCAAGCATAACCCTGTGTGCTGGATTCGGCAGCCTTAATGTTCTTTTAACACAGTCTTTTTGGATACAGCTTTTATTCAAACAGATGGGATAAGCTTCATAATTGTCGAGCTCTTAGATGACTCACAGTGCCAGATAAGCTGATAATGATGGGATACAGGATCATTAGTGATGTTGTTTGGGCTGTGTAACAATGATTTTTCTGACTTTGATATGAATAACAAAAAAAAAAAAAAAAAAAATTTCCAGACAAAGTTGCTATTTGCTAAGACTGCAAAATATTAATGGAGTGGTGAGTACTTTTAAAGCATAAAATAATGCTAAGATGTGAAAGCTTTTTTTCTGTTTGTTTCTTAAGACAGACTATACTTTGCTATAATTATAGATGTGGTGTAAAGATAATATGTATTATTACAAGTGGTTTTGAACTTAGTGCTTTCTTTAAGAGGCTTTTCACATGTGCTTCAGATTCACGTGTTGAAATTGGTAAATATTATTCCCATTATGCAGAGAAAGGAACTGAGGTGGGGATTGTTTGCTAGTTGTGGGAACCTAAAAAAACTGAGTGGCTGAGCTAAAATCAGAAGGAAGGTTGGGTTGCCCAGGGCCTTAAACACAACTCTGTATTCAGTGAAACAAAAGATCACATACAACACGTATCAGATACACCACCACCTCTGTTTGCAACCAGTCTGAAACAATATGGGATGGCCATGAAAATTTGCAAAGTCTTTCCTCCCAGCTAAAAGCCAAGAGGGAACATGAAAGTCACCTGAGATTAGACAGGACTTGTGCACCTGCACATCGTCAGGATGTGACCCCAGCTGCCCTGCCTTCCAAATACGCCAGGGCCCAAATAAGTGCACTCATGCTATGCATGGGGAGGGGATTGAACTCGAATAGGAGTATCCTCCAAATGTAGCTATTTTTAGTGATCAGCCAATCTCATAATCTGCACAGCTGTTCTTTCAGCTTCCTTAGTGATGCAGTTTGGCTATGCTCTGGGGAACAGCTAAATTAGCAGGTGCCTTGGACCTCAGCTCCCAGAATGAGATAAAGAGGCAGCATCTGTTTTCATTTAAGACCAAGCAGCGTTGATAGACTTCATAATAACAAGAGATGCCTGGGACAGGGCCCAACAGTCATCCATCCATCCATCCATCCATCCATCTATGTATGTATGTAGGTAGGTAGGTAGGTAGGTAGGTAGGTAGGTATGTCTACTCAAGTGTACAGACTGCCCCCAGAAGAGTTTCCTCTTCTGCAGCAGGGCAGCAGCCAAGAGTCAGGTTTGTAATCTTTGGCCCCACACTGGCTCCTGGAAAAGAGCAGGCTGGTGCAGAGCCTGGCTCTTCTCTTCTTAAACCCCAGATGCCCCTGGGTTTCTGCCCCATATGTCAGATAAGGGGGCGACAACGCATTCCTGCATGCCAGCAGTTGATTGAACTTAATGACATGACATTTGCAGTAGCTAGTGCAGAGCTACATAACAGGATTAGTTCTCTCCTTTATTACAGGTGATTAAGTAGTCTGTTTGTACATTATAGTGCCCCAGCTAGTCCACACTACTTAGACTTTTCTTGCAGGCTCCCTCAGAACTCATCAGGTCAGGTTTAAGGCTTTCAGACCCACAGTGCTATGGGAGGGGCAAGATTTGTGGCATCGCATAGCTGAGTTTCCTGTTGGTAAAGCCTCACTTCCAGTTAGGTGGAGGGAAACCCTGCTAGGCAGTGGTGCAAATAGAGGACCACTCATCCCTCTTGGGAGAAAGCTTTGGATTTCTGGCGGTGAAGCGGTGCTCTGCTGGGAAAGGTGGCTCAGGGCTCACCCACTGGCATGCAACAGTGCCTCTCGGGGCGTGAGTGGCCACATCCCTCTGAAGTTATTTTCTCCACCTCCTCTTGCTCAAGTGCAAATGGGGAAGACGTGCCACTGGGCTATAGGAGAATTACCCTAGATATAATACAAGACATACTAAGAAACAGGTGGGGCCAGATGGAGCTGAAAATATTTACTGCGCACTTGCTAGCCACAGACTGGTGAGGGAGGGCAGAAAGGTGGTGAATCCACCAGCCAGGCCCTAGSAGCAGATCCTAGAAAAAGCTCAGATCCCTTCTCCCAAACAGAAGTAAAATCTGGCACTTTGATACTTTACAACTCTGCACCTCCTCCCTGACTGTCAGGACAGAGACTATGGAGGCATTTTATTTATCTTTCCTTTGCCTTCTCTTCCCCCTGAATCCTAGATAGTTGTTCCTATCTCTCAGGAGCCAGCAGCACTTTTTCTTTCCTCAAGCCTCCTTTTTTTTTCCCCCTCYCAGGTCTCCTTTCTCTCATTGCATAACTCCCTGCCTGCTTCTGGGCTCGGCTTTGCAGGCAGCCACATGAAGCTGACACTCCTGCCAAACTCGTTGCCGCCCACAGGGTTCGGAATAGCAGCATGGAGACTGCTCCGCCGGCAAATCCACCCTAGCACTACTAGGCAGAGAGCTGAGTGACAGAAGGGGTACGAGATCAGTCTTCCTGCAGATGCAGGTAGGCGGTGATGTCCTGAGTTTGCATTTGGAAGGGTTTCTCTTCATCAAGGGCCTTAAACTTTTTTTTTCCCTTCTTCCCTTACTCTCCCACCTTATTCAGTTTTTTAATGCGGCAGGAATTGAGGACTTAGACCTTTATGTTTGCCAGGCTGGTACTGTGTAGGTGGGTTTTCCCGGCCCAGCTGATAGAAGTTGCAGAACAGAGTGGGAAGGAGAGGTCTCCTTCTGTTTAACGCCTGATTTTCCTCCTACTCCTCCTCTGCGCCATGGGGTGAGTGGGCAAGATTCAACAGAAAACTATCTGCTCCCCTCTGTTGTTTCAATTTGCATTTGGGGTTTTGTTTTGCTTTGTTTTTCCTATAGAAAAATAAGAATTCAAAACATCAAGTGAAAAAAAAAGTGGGACAAGATGTAAAGAACATGTCAGTAACATTTACAAGTTGTGCTCTGATGAAGGATGGTGTCAAACTCAGCGTGGGCAGAGAGGTACACAGGGACATGGAGAAACGTAAAATATGTACGGCTTGGAAACAAACAGAAAAATGGGTTGGTGTCAGAGAGGGGAACAGGRAGTAGCTCTAATTCTGCAGCCCAAGGAGAGGCTTGCAGCAGCCTTTGAGTGGGGCTGGCTCAGGCACTCAGTAAAAGGGAGAAGCCTCAGACGAACCGCAATAGAGATTACGATGCAATCGGACAGGCTGGGCATCAGCTTGTCGGGTGGTGTGGCAGCAAAAGAGGCCACAGCCAGACCAAGGCTGCGAGAGGAGGGATGCACGCCCTTGGCCAGAAGCCATTGGCTTCTGAGTGTCTTGGGACTGGAAATGGTAACAAGAGGGAGGCAGCTTGGCTACAAGGACTAAGGACAGGATAAAGGCAGCAAGTGATGCAGAAAGATTTAAATGTTCACGGTGCCTATTCTGGTTCAGCTAGGGCATGCATCAGGTAACAGCCAGGAGGTATCCCAAACATGTAAAAGGTAAGGATGGGGCAGGAGGAAGGTCAGGTGCTAACATGGGGTCAGAGCAAGAAAAAGAAAGAACTAACTGAAATATCAGGAAATGTTTCCTGCAGGTGAGCATTAGCAGGCAAGGTAAAGCACACGTGCATAGCCCTTCATGCCTTGATTTCCACCACCTCATGAAATGCAGTGGCTTTCAGAAAGCACTTTGAACCACAGGGGTTTTCTTTAAAATGCAAACTGAACATTTCACTGCACGTTCAACTCAAGGAGCAGCTGCTGAATGTACAAAACCCACATCACTTTTTAAGGGCACTGCTGATGTACCAGCTTCCTGCAGTTCCAGGGTATGAGGATGAGTCTACAGTTTGAGACTGGTTTCTACAGACACCTCAAAAGGGTCACTTCTCCATGCAGTTATAAAGTTGTGAAGAACGTTTCAACTCAAATTATACAAAATGCTTTAAAAATTGCAAACAAAGGCTATTAAAAGGATCATCAACATAACCCATTCCGAGAGGAGGCATGTGGACAAAGGGCTGTTCTCCAACTCTGTGTCGCAGGGCTGCAAGACAGAGCTGAGAAAAGTAACCAGGTATTTCAGGTCTGCCAAGGTGTTACCTAGTTTTTTTTCACCAGCAACCTAATCCTGAGCTTAAAGGTGAACGTGCGGTTGGAATTTGCTATGGTGGACAGGAAGGAAGCTCTGGGGACAACGAGGAGAGGCAAGAGCATGAGACATAGCACAGGAACACTTACAAGTGGTTACCCAACATGTTCCTCTTCGTGGCCCCCAAGTAGTTCATCAGGTTGGGATCCGAATGTTCATCTCCCACCATGGTTGGGCCGACCTCCTGCAGGGAAACGCAGCAGAGCAGCTGAGCAATGTACCGCAGCATGGCCACCCCCTCCCCGTTCCCCAGGATGGCTCTGGTAAGAGGCTGTCCCTGCACCGTAGAGACCAGGTTTGCTTCATGCTCACCTCTGTCCAGGAAACAAACAGCAGAGTATGAGGGACATTTGCAGCTCTCGAAAGTCCCAGTCCTAAAGCCACGCACTGGTCTCAGGCACAACCAGGGGAAAATGTACTGGGAAGGGAACTGTGTCAGAGGCAAGCAAGAAGGAGAAACTCCTCAGAAGAATAAGGTTTCCAGTGCCATACTTCAGATCCCACTGGTATTTGATGCAGGTTCCTTTGCTTGGTGCTGGGGAGCAGTGTTGATGCATCCCAGCTCAGCACAGTCACCTGTGTGGTCCCCAGAGAGGACTTTGGTGGTTTGCTCCCAGAGGGCCACCTGCTGGCTGAGCTCACGCTGGCCCTGGTCCCACAGGATCCACCGCAGGGGATCTCTGCAGGACAACCTCCTCACCCAAAACTGGCGAGTCTGTAAGTTTTACCGTGTAATGAGGTTTCCCGTGACCATTCGCCTTGCCCTGGCAGAGCCCAGCTTTGGGAATGGCTGCACCAGCAGGGAAAGGTGGGAAAAAAGGGGAGAGAAGGCACCAGGGAATGATTAGGGCAGAGGCAGGGTGACAAGGGACTGCTGCTCTCCCTTGAAACCAAAAGGACAGCAGAGGTGCTGGGGGGAGATAACCAGAAACATGAGTCATCTTGCCATCTAAACCATCAGATGGACTTCCTACATGTCACATGGGGGGAGGGGTGCAAAACCACTTTTGCACAGTGCTCCAAAAGTGCTACTTTGGGAGACTTTCCTGGTCTGGAGGAAGTCCAAAACTAAGAATCAGGGCTCATCAAATAATCATAGCTCAAATGTGATCTCCTCTCAGCTGAGCCACAACAACCACCTGCAGGACTGTTCTCAACCCTGCTGGCAGGCAGCACCCAGCCTCCCTGGAACAGTAAAGCTGAAAGATCAAGAAAACACAGGATCAGACTGCTGGTTTTTACAAGAGGAACATTGTGGCCCCAAAATAACATGCAAGTCAGGACGGCGAGAACAGGGAAAGAAGACGCTGAAGTGTTGACGCAGATGCCTCACCTTGGGGTGGGGGGAATAATTCCAGAGTCTCTGAACATGAGCCATGAATGCACGAGCTGGGCTGCAGTGGTGAGCGGGATGGAGATGAGCACATAAGATCACACATGACTGCATCATGGGACCCACAACTCACCTCTCCTTCCTTGGTGCTCGTGTGGGTGCTAGGATCTTCAGCCCTCCAAAACCCACCCCTGCAGGTTCCGGACTACTCCTCTGCTGAAGACAATGGCAAGTTTCTAATTGATTTTAATAGTTGGAGCAATTGTTTCCTTTTAAGTCCTATCTATGCTACACATAGAAAGTTTGCGAGTGAAAGCCGCTTCTCCAGTGGATGTCACCTATCCACTGACACCAGCAAACCTACTGTACACTATCAGCAACACTTTATAACATGCAAAAATCTGCTCAACCCTAAATAAGGGCATACCTTTTTAAGCATACCCCAGATCCTTTACAACCCCTCTTTTCTCTATCACCCCTTGAAGAAACCAAAGTCGGGGAACAGGCCAAGGGCCCTGCAGCCTTGAGCAGCGGTTGCAAAACCCAGGCTGTTCGTGCTCTGCACGCTCCATGCAGTGGTCCACCCTTATGCAACAGGGTGAACCTTTTGGTCGCAGAAGCAAACACAGCAGAACGGGAAGTCGTGCACTTTGACCTCACGGTTAGGTTAGCAATGAAATGGATGGTTGGCTGAGGGAGGGGGCAGCAGCGTGGCTCAGCTCTGTCACTGTGCACAGCACAGAAAGCAGGGAGTTTGCGCTGGCCTAGAAAAGCCAAGGTATGCGTGTTTTTAGGAAAGCAGAAGAGCAACAACTGAGTTTAACAGAGAGGGCAAAATCCTCTTCTCACAGCACTGATCTATTAGCCAACAGACTCTGACAAACTGCAGGTAAATTCAAAGTTTCAGGAAGAGCCCAGATCAGAGCCCAACTAGAAAGTGTTAAAGCAGCTCAACTAATCAAACATATTTTAGTCAGCTGTGTAACAAGCAGGCACACTCCTACAGTTAGCTGTCTGGAGAGCTGGAGAAGATATAAACTGCCACAGAGGAAAAGTCTTTTCTGTTAGAGTTGCTCCCCCTGCAGCATTCACACCTGCAGCCTGTCTCCAGTCTGAGCCACTCACTCCAGCTAGAGACATGCCATGCAAGAGAAAACAATCTGTCCAACTCACAACCTTCCTCTGCCCTGGCTGTTGCCAGGAAAAAGCAGGAGTTTCAATCATTCCCTACTGGGAGGGGCTGTTCTCAGCTGTGGCTCAACACCAAGTTTAAGGTCAGAAGTGTTTGCTCCGTCCTGTTAAAAAGCAGAGGCTCCAAAGTCTTTGGGGACCTGTCAGGGAGCTGTGTTCCCACCTGGGCTTCCTGCCCATATGAGGGAGTTCTGCATTTCTCAAAAGTCCCAGTCCTAAAGCCACACACAGGCTTCAGGCACAATCAGGGGAAAAATGTACTGTGAACATCACTGCTCCTCCAGGGCTCATCTTCAGTGGGATCCCACAGAGGGAAGTGCTGGAAACGCACCTGCAGCATGGCAAAGCCAGCTAGCTTTGATCCAACAGTAGTGGCAACATTATATACTTCGGACTTACTAGCTGCTTAATGAAATGCTTTAGTCCAGCCCACACCGCCACGGTCTCCCTGTGTCGTTAACTCTGCTAGCCAACTAAAAGCTAACGTGGGTTGCCTGCTCGTCCTCTCATTGGATGATCTCCAGATGTTCAGCGCTTGTTCCCCAGGTCACTGCAGTGGTTTGCCCACACAGACCTAATTCCAACCAATATTTTCAAGTAGCGCTGTGGAGATAGGAGATATTAAACTAGAATATTTAAATTCCCCATGTATCCCCACTGGGTTTCAGAAGTGTGTAATGGAAGATGTTCTTTAACTATGGCAGGCTGCATCTTTCACCAAAGTCCTGCCAGCTTGTTGATCTGTYTTTTTCACGATCCCACCTTTCCTATTGCAAAACCACATCTGCATGTTTTGGCCTTCAGACAATACACATAGCTCCCCTTGGGAGGGAAAAAAAAAGAAACAAATACATATCTGTCTGCTYTTGACGTCCTGGCAGTGCATGCCAGCTGCAACTGGGTTAGCAATAACTGCACTGAAATACCATAGGCTGCAGATTCCCAATCGGTGTGAACTAACGTTTCCTTTATGTCATTATATCAGAATAAGAGGCTACAGCTCTCAGCCTGGTTCTCCGAGAGAGATCCCTGCCACCGACCAGGGGCTGCATGATAACCTTGGTGCCGATGATGCACTTCCCTTCAACCGTGGCTCGGTTTTCAATCGGCACAGCACAGCCTGCAGAGCCACAAGCAGGGAAGAGGGACAACCTATGGTGAGGACGCACAGCCAGACATTAACTAATTTCTCGGACTTTCCCAAGGTCCTATGACTCCTTTCTGCAGTTACGCCACTCACTATTTGAAACCCGCAGGTTTTACTGGGTGGATGGAGTGGCAGCTAACGGGCCCTGGAGCCCTCTCCTCTTCCCAAATTGGTGTTGCACCGGACGGCGCTAAGGGGATGGGGTGAAGGAAGGCTGTGACCACCGCGGTGCGAAGCCCTGTTCGTCGTCCCCGTCCGCCTTGTCCGCTCCTAGCACCTGCGGCTCATCGCGGCGCGCCGGGGCCGGGGCTGCCGCGCATCGCCGCGGAGGTGGGCCCCGATCCGG
>NW_020450119.1:871698-879914 GCF_003343035.1 Apteryx rowi | reverse complement strand
CGGGGCGGGATCTGCCCCCCGCCCCGCCCCAGGCCCCGCGGCGGCCGCCGGAGCCCCGAGCGCCCCGGGGTCATTTCCGCGGCCCGGCGGGAGGTGGTTTGGAGTCGCCAGTCCATCCTTTCCTACGGACTTTCACCCTGCAACGTGTGTGTGTGKGGGGGGGTCTCTCTTCAAAATCTGGGGGCAAGTGGGGTTCTTTTTGAAAGTATGATACAAGGTCTCAGTCGATTAAAAGGAAAATATATATATATTATATATATGTGTGTGTGTGTGTCAAATAGGCATTGAGTAAGCCATTACTAGCAATAGAAATCTGTCCTTTGAGACCCAGGTAAAAACCTCTGGGAAGAGCTGGCCGATCAAAATCTAGAAACTCTTAAGTAAAGACGCAGTATGTTTTATTTGTCCAAATGTCCCAATGACATTATTTTCTTTGCTTGGCACTGATTACTGCTTCATTTGCCACTTATGCAAGGAACTGCGAAAGCTGAAAGAGAAAAGCCACTTTTGTCTCCTTTCCCTGTAGCTGCCACAAGTCTTTTTGTAACTTCGCATGAGACCAGACTTAATCTGTCCCCAAAGTAACGCAAAGGAACAGATCCCAGCAGAGCTCCCAGGAGTGCCCACGTACTACTGCCATACGACACGAGGGAGAGCAGGCATTTTCTTTTCCCTCTGCTTAGAAAGCTGCCTGGAGCTTCACAACTGAGCTGGTTTCCCCATTTCTCCACTGTGCAGAGCTGCCAGCTTTCCTAGGACTTTGCCAGGTCCAACCCAAACCCACATTTTTTTCCACTGTTGAAAATAGAAGTGAAAATATTTACAAGCGAAAAGAAAAAGCTGTGTATGTCTTTCATTTTAGAGGTGATTCTCTGTTAAAAAGAAATGGCGTTCTTTGATGCAAGCCCATTTTCCAACTGGGTGTTGTGGCACCAACCTTAAAATATATTACTGCTAGTCTGGATCTGAGGAGAGAATGAAGGCGATGAGAAAACCGCTTGAAAGCCGGCTCACCTGTGCTTTGTCCCTGGTTTGGCCACCAACACTTCATATCACTTCAGATAACTTCTGTCACTTCTCCACTTTTGCTGATCTTTTCGGAAAATAAATGGAGCCAGTAAAATTTACTACCTTCAGAGGGATAACCTGGAGCTTTCTGCTTCATCAAGTGGTTTGTAACATTTAGATGAAACAAAGTGATGAAACTGCTAAAATTAAATGCCCACCACAAAGTCATTAGTTTGGTCTTTTGGGGAGACTCAAGTATCTGAGTATCTCAAGTATCTCTTCCCGAAACGATGGCAGCGGCATGTAGTTTTTACATGTTTCCTGAACCAGGAGGAGCACACAAGCAGTGCCCCAGCTGCTGGCAAAGGGACACAATGCGATTTAAAAGCAAGCTTCCGTCACTTGCAGCCATTAGCAGCCACTGGCAGCCTCTCCGCCTGGCTCACCAGAAACAGGCTGCAAGCTGTAATCCATTTCTAGCTTTGTTAATACTATTTAGAAATAAAGGAGTCAAGGAGAAACCAGAAGAAGGATGTTCCTATGACAGCTGCGGCTGGGCCGTGGTATACTGCAGGCTTCCCGTTTGACCTGGGGGTTGGTTTCTCTATGCTGCCCCAAGAAGTTACTGATTAACTCCAACAGGGATCAAGAGAGAGAATTAACATTCCTTCTTGCTAATCTAAAGGAAACACTCTGACAAAGCAAACCCATGCTAGACATTTGCTATTCCTAGCATGTTCGTTGTCTTTGGCCTGACAAAAGAAAATAACCAGCAGATGTTGATGGTATCGTCTTCCTGAAATGTGCTCCTATATAGCCCCAAATATCCCCCTGAATATATTAATTTCAAGCTGTATGTGGGGTACAGTATCCCATGGGTTGAACATCCCCTCACTTAGATCGTTTCCACACTAAGGACAGTCTTCACAAAATCCCTGGTGGTGGAACAGCCCAACCTGGCAAATGCCTGTTCAAAACACTCTTATTGTCCAGTCTAAGCACATATTTGACTTCTAGTCCTACAAATTAACACACGCTATTGCCTTTATTACCATCCTGCCCCATTAATGAAAAGCAAATGCTGTCTTCCGTGTTAGAGGCAAATCATTGCATGTATCACACTAATTGCAAAAAAAAACCCTTAATGCAGTCAAGAGCCCATGTCAGTACTGAAGGACAGATCCTGATTTCCTAGCATTCCTACTGCAGTTGCAGGAGAGAGGCTGTGCAGCAGCTGTGTGAAGGGGAAAGCAATAGAAAGCGATCATGTATCCCAGCTGGATCCATGTCCATAGGGGATCCATGTCCACAGAGATCCATTGAGGGATGTTCTCCTCAGACAAAACCCTGCACTACAGCCCATTACCAATCATTTAACCTGTGCTGTCTAGGTGTGTGGGAGGAAAGGCTCCTGTCTCATGTCCAATATACGTCTTGCACAGGAGTAAGAGAGTAAGCTTTGAGGAGTAAGCTTTGCTCATATGGATCATTTGTTCAAAGTTCTGGGATCCCTTTGCAAGCAAAGTGGTTCATAAATGTGAGTTTCACCTCTGTTGTGTTGGATTGCTACAGGAGTACCAAAATTCATATGCCCTTTGACCTCGGCCGGGCAGTCTCTGCAGTTAGCATGGTCCCGCAGTTACCTTCCCTCCAGCCTCGGCTCTCAGTCACAGAAAGTAATACAGACATGAAATCCAGCTGCCAACCTTAGATCCCTTTGCAAATAAAAAAAAAGCAAGGGTTCTTACTGTGTGGCAGCCTGCCAAGCTCTCACTAGTTGGTTTGGCTCATATAATGCTGAGGGGAGGGAAGAGGAGAAAGAAAACAGAGCCTGCACATGATGTTTTGGTATTGAATTTCCTCTTCAGATACCAGCTTGAGACAGCTCAAGCTATCTGCACGGAAGTGGCGTGAGAGTGAGCTATAAAATTCAGTGCAGTATATCTCAGAGGCTACCATTTATCATCAGAAAGCAACTTATTTGGTACTGGCTCCAACAAGTCTACTTAAAGTCACTGTCAGACATGGCCTCGCCTGCTTAGGACAGAAATGGGCCCCAGTGGGGGCTGCTTGCTTTAAATCTGTCCCTGTAATTCACATTAAAAAAGGTGAAGGGTTATTTGGCTCCATCGTAGATCATAGCCTTGTTACTCACAATACAAGAGGCGAGTGGTATATGAGTAGCTTTATTTTTCTTCTTCCAACAGCAACAGCTTTTTCTCATAAATGCTTCCTTCTTTCTGTAGCACCCAATTAAATGTCTTGCCCAAAATATTACTAATTGGATGGAAGGCAGCACCTTACCATAAGCATCCCCTGAATGTAGCATATGTTTTTGCTTCTTAAAGGTAAACTGCACTGATCAAAACTCTAATCACGGTGTCTGATGGAAAAAAAACCATCCCAAGCAGCTTGTATTGTAAAACTTATTAAATAGCATAGATATAAATAAAAGATACCTTAGCAAAGCAGCATGCTGCCAACAGTGGGGATGCTGGAGGTGCATGGGAAGCACAGGTCTCTGATTGCATGGGAAACAGGAAAGAGTTCATAGGCTAGTTAAGCAGTCTGTACGTTAGCGGTAATGCAAGGTTCTTTGCCTCTCTACCAGTAGTAATGTTCACTCTCTGGATCATCACACTGAGGCTGTTACGGAGAGGCTGTCTACTTGGAACGCAGTAAAGAAAGAACATGTTTAATCCATCTTTTTAGCTAGTAATCAATACGTTCCATAAGGTATTAGAGGAATCACTAGTTTTCCTTTAGCTGTCCTGGGAAAACACATTTCTGGTTTCAAGCTTGGCATATGCAACTGATTACAGGCCACTGTTTTTTGGGATCTCACCAGAAATTAAACTGGCCCACAAGTTCACCACATTTACTGTAGAATGGAGAGCCGCAAACCAAAAAAACTCAGGCTCATTATTTTTCCATTAATCTTTTTTTGCCTTACACAGAGTCAATTTTCACTCAAAATACCACAATCTAAACCCAAGTACCAGCTGCTCTCTACATTCACTACACAGGCTCCTCGAACAATGACAAGTCTTATGAATGTTAGGCTCTCTAAAATAACCAGCGCCTACTCACACCAGAAGGTTACTCGATGGGATGTGGGAGATGTTGGGGCCTCTCCTCGGCTAGCTCAGACACATGCAGTCAGTGGGGAAGTCTGCATCTGCTGGGCAGGCTCTGAGACATGCCCTGTTTCAGTGCTGTCCTGTTGCTGCCCCTTGAGCACTGCACCACGCCACAGGGCATGTTTCTGGGCCCAGAGGTTTCAGCAGAGGTAGCTGGCTGATGGAGATAACTTCGTTGGGCCAGCAGGCCAAGCCACCTGTAACAAGCCATCTGTAAGCACCTCTGCTTGGGGGGTAAGTTGCCTTTGCCACATTAAAAAGTTTTATATTTCAAAAGCATCACACTTAATGAAAACTTAATGTATATTAAAGTAATTGCATTTCTTTTTAATAGTGTCCCTAATTACTAAAGTCTTTCATCCACAACATTAGGTCTTTGCAACCTATCCTCTTTGATCCTGCTCCAGGCGATGAAGCTGTGGACTTGTTTTTATGATGAAGCAGTGATTTTCATACGTACACATTTTGATGTCACACGTGAGAAATGAAAGATTTTGCCCCATGGAGCTGAAGATAAAAAACTCTGAAATGGAAACTGTCTGGGGAGCTAAGTTAGCATTAATAATGCTTCCATTGTAGATAGCGTTCATAAACAATAATATAGTTGTCTTTGTAGTACTTTTGTGAATCAGATGTTATTATCTCTATTTTCACAGACAGGAAAGTTGAACAACACAAAGTTAAAATGATTTGCCTAAAACTACACGATGAATCAGCAGGAGGGTGATTATTTTTTTTCTGGAATCTGAGTTCCTTATGTCTCAGTCAAGAGGAAAGGACAAATATGCATCCATCAAGTTGTGATACCATCAGGCTGCGATGACTATGCAGGAAGAAGCCAAAGAGAACACAGACGCAAGTGGCCTTGGTGCTTGTTGATTAGCTTTGATGAGTGCATCAGACGTCATGCCACATGTCACTGCTCTCAGTATCAGCATTCCTACCCAGCAAGTCCATCTTCGGTAGTAAGCAGACCCCAGGAGTCTTTGTAAAACCAAATTACAAGATTATTTTAAAAGTAAAGCACTTAGAGGCAAAAAAAAATCTTAAATTGGTCTACTTGCCTGTTTATTTTACCTAGGGCCCCACCATGCTCCAATAATATACTAGGCAGGCCTGACAGCAGATGCTCTGAGAAGTATAAAGCTTCCCAGCCAGCCCAGTCCTTACCCCAACTAGCAATTTCATCTATGGTTTATAATTTTAATCCTCACATACAATCTTAGAAGAAGAATTCATGATTAAATGGGAATGGACACTGTTATCTCTTTATCCCCTTGTCGTAATTCCTTCAGGCCACAACGTTTCAGAACAGTTTGACAACAACAACAACAAAAAAGCCAGTGCAATTTTGGGGTTCACTTCTGAGGTTGGCATGTTACAGAGCAAAGAGATAACAACCATGTCTCTGGCAAGGTAGCATACAAAAGATTATGTGAGCATCTGAAACACCAAAGAGTAAGTAGATAAGTTGGAAGGAACTTACAAAAACCAAAAAGAACTAATTTATCTGGGAAGATTGAAAGAAGGAATATATGTATGTTTCCCACCAAACCACGCTTCTGCTTTCAAATAACTACTGTCCTAAATGTTCCTCCTTTCTAGCCACTTCACAATGACTAAGAGGTACCCAGTTAATCCATGCCTTTATCAGTCACAGGTATATAAGAGGGAATAATAAAGCAAAAAAACAGTTTAAGCTTAATGTCAGGAAAATTGCCAAGAGTAAAAGCTGCTGAAACATAATAAAGTTGCAAGAGATATGGCAGAGGTTTATCTGCTAAGACCTTTAAAACAGGTTTGACAGACAACAACAGCATAAAACAAGAGCACATTCTGCAGTGATAAAAAGGAAGGAACATAAAATCCAATGGGACTTTTAGATCTTTACGATGCTACACCTACCTACCAAAATGCAGTTGTTTTCTGTTAATATAAGGGACTTAACGGGAAAGAACAAAGGGGCTGAAACAGCACCTATCATTTTTTGAAATTATTTCTTTCAAAAAGATTGCTTTTATTACTTTCACAAGACTGCTATCTGCAATGCAAGACAAGAAAGAACTGCAATAAGGCTTTGGCATGCTATTACTCAGATATCATCTTTAATTTCCATGGGACTATGAATTCTTGCTGCCATGAGCTGCTGTTATCATTCTACTGAGGGCAGCAGGGTCRGAAGTAATAACTGAACCACACAAAAAAAATCCAGCCTTCTCTTTCCATTTCTATGTCAAGGTTTTATTGCAATAACTATTTTCCAGTGGCTTTCACCCAAAGCATCTACGTCAGCAGAACAGTCTGAAAGGCCAGGAATAGATTCCTAGCACAAGATAACGGGAGGCCAACAGCCAGAGGCAGCTGCGTCTTTTCTCCCGATATCACCAGAATAAAGCTTAACACCCAACACAATTTTCAGCAGTATGAGACATAGGCCCTGAGACTCCTCACCCCTCAGGTGTGCTGGTGAAGCAGCTATGCTGGCACAGCAGCTGTGTTGGTGCAGAAGCTGTGTGGAGGCAGTGGCTGTAGCAGCGTAGCAGTGGTATAGCTGTAGGGGTTGTGCTGGTGTGGTGGTGCTGTGGCTGTAGTGGTTGTGTTGGTGAGATGGTTGTTTAGCTGCAAGAGCTGTGCTGGTACGGTGATGGTGGAGCTGTAGTGATTGTGCGTGGTGGTGTAGCAGTAGTAGCTGTGCTGATGTGGGGGTGTAGCTCTAGTGGTTCTAGTGGTGACATAGCTGTAGCAACCATGCTGGTGTGGTGCAGCTGTAGTGGTTGTGTTGTGACATTGGTGTAACTGGTGTAGCAGTGGTACTGGTACAGCAGTGGTGTAGATGCTGCAGCTGCAGCCATGTGGTGGTGGTATAGCTGTAGCAGTTGTGCTGGTGTGGCAGTAGTGCAGTTGTAGCAGTCGTGCTGGTAGTGTGGTGGTGGTGTAGCTGTAGTGACTGTGGTCTGGTGTAGCTGTATCAGCTGTGGTGCTGTGATGGTTGTGGTGATGCAGCTGTAGCAGTTGTGGTGTAGCAGTGGTGCAGCTGTAGTGGCTGTGGTGGTGTGGTGTGTGTGGTGGTGTGGTGGTGCAGCTGTACTTGTGTTGGTGTGATGTGGTGCAGCTGTACTGGTTGTGGTGTTGTGGCAGTTGTATGGCGGTGGTGCAGCTGCACTAGTTGTGGTGGAGCGGTGGTTGTGGTGGTATGGCAGTGGTGTGGCTGTAGCAGCTGTGCTGCTGTGGCGGTGCAGCTCTAGTGACTGCGGTAATGTGGCAGTTGTGGTGTGGCAGCAGTATGGCTGTACTGGTTGCRGTGGTGTGGTTGTACTGTGTGGTAGTGTGGCGGTTGTGGTGGTGGGGCTGTACTGGTTGTGACTGTGGCAGTTGTGGTGCGGCAGTGGTGTGGCTGTTCTGGTTGTGGTGGTGTGGCAGTTGTGTGGTGATGGTGCAGCTGCAGTGGCTGTGGTGTTTGTGGTGGTGTGGCAGTGCTGTGGTTGTACTAGTTGTGACAGTGAGGCGGTTGGGGTGGTGTGGTGGTGGTGTGCCTATACTGGTTGTGGCGGTGTGGCGGTTGTGGTGGTGTGGGAGTGGTACAGCTGTACTGGTTGTGGCAGTGTGGCGGTTCTGGCAGAGTGGCAGTGGTGTAGCTATACTGGTTGTGACGGTGTGGAGGTTGCGGCGGAGTGGCAGTGGTGCAGCTGTACTGACTGTGGCAGTGTGGAGGTTGCGGTGGTTGTGAGGGAGAGGAGGCGGCGGTGACAGGTGCGGCCGTTGTTGCCCCGCCCCTCGCGCGCCCCTTCCGGTCACGTGCCCTACCGTGCTCAGCCCGCTCTTGCTGCGCGGGAGCTTTTGATGACGTTATTCCATTCCTTCGGGCCGGAACGGGGGGGGGGGGAAAGAAGCGTGTGTGATTCGTCATCACCGTGCGCCAGACGGAAGGGGGGTGAAGTGGGTGTGGCGGAGCACCTGGACGGTGGCTGCGCAGGGACAGGCCGAACAGGAAGTGCCGGGTCCGCGGCGTGAGTAGCGCGCGGCTGCCTCCGTCCCTGTCGCCGCCGCCGGCGCTGCCTTGAGGCGGGC
>NW_020450119.1:787266-871418 GCF_003343035.1 Apteryx rowi | reverse complement strand
GGCGGAGGCCCCGCGGCACCGGAGCCAGGGTAGGGTACCGCGGGGGCCGGGCCCCGCCGCGCCGGGGCCCGCCCTTCCCGGGGTTGGGGCGGGTTGGCGGCGTCCCCCGGGGGTCCTGTGCCTGGGTTTCACAGCCCCGCGGCCGCGTGTGTGTTTATGTGTATCCGTCACCTGGCCTGGCCTGGTTACGTGCACTTTTTTTGCCCTTGTGCTGGCCGTCTCACCGATACCCACTTTTTCTCCCGCCCCTCTCCAAGCGAAGCCAAGTGTCCTAACACGTTAGGAAAAGTTAGGTGCATGTGGCAATTGCGAACTTTAAAAAATACAGAAATGGAAGTTTGAGCTCTTTTTATCTTCTCGTTTCCGAGCCCTTTCAAAACTGAGGAATCAGAAAGTGAAACTGCATTTGTTAAAAGTGTTCAATTCAGGTTTCGAAAGGAAGCCAGTAGCACAGATGGCTATACAAGTAGGAGTTCTAAGTGTTTCACTTTACCTAGGCTACTGAGATATACATATTAATAAAAAGGTTGCTTTCAGTGGCAAGTTTTTACTTGAACATCTTTATAGAGATATCTGAAGGTTTGTCGCTGTTATTGTGTCAGGTGGGGGAAAGTAGTTTGTAAACAGAATCCTTTAATTTGCCATGTTCCAAGAAGCAGATTTTATGTACGTACTGCTTCATGTGCTCCCACTGCACTGCGTGTAGCATATTCTGTACAAGAACTATAATGTTTAGCAATAACAGGAGAGTGGGAACTTACCTGTATAACTTTAAATGGCTTTAATGGATGAGAACTGGCGAGTATTGCTGCAAAAAATGCCTGCCTGGTTCGTCTGCCACTGGTTACTGACCATATATCTTAGAAGAAATCAGTTCTTCCAGTTTCATGTGACTTCACCCTGAAACACCAATTTATGAGCTGAAGTGGCTAAGGCGGAAGGAGTCTCTGCCTCTGCTGATGTGGTAATGGGAGTGGTGACAACTGGCCCTAGGGCAGGGCAGATGCTTAGAAGTGGTCTGCTTTAAAATAGCACATCCAGGTGGTCTATGGCCCCTTCTTGGGTAAACAGCAAAGACAACAGCGTAAATTATGCGAAGCAAAATGAGAGTGGGGAGAAGATTAGAATATGTAATTTCCTATTTAATAAAATTTAGATTTTTTAGAACTGAATTTAGATATTTTAACACAGTGTACTAGGAAAGATAATCCCTTTGCTTCTGAGAATCTGGTAGCTTTTGTGAGTGTGATTTAATGGTGTTTAAAAAAATGCTTGAGTGCTCTTAAATAATTGGCTTTCACCTAAGTGGTACTAATTTGTGTTCCTCTAATAATGTAATTTAGTATGAGCTTTTAAGAAAACATAATTAAAGTCCACAGATCTAAACCTGTTCTTTTGTGCTGGTTGGTGATGCCAAATCTGTAAGAAATAAGGATCAGAGAGATCAATAAAAGTCCTAGATATTCAGTACAAAGCAATGACATATTTTGATGACTAAACTGCTATTTCTCCTCTCTTTTTTTTCCCCTAAACAAAAATAAAACTCTTTTTCTGGTCTTCTTTGGCCAAAGTTAGCTTGCGTTACCATGGTTCATTGTCACACATTATCTTATAAACTAATTGCTTTCCTGGGTAATGGCCTCCAGAGTTGATTGTAATTCAGAAGAAAAGTAGACTGTAGTATTTAAGTGTGATGTTAATACAGAAGCATGTGGAATAGAAGTAGAATTAATGTACAATGCAGACTTTGAAAGAGCAGTTTCTTCATCTGCAGTGGTCTTTGTGATATTCGGTAAGATTTTTTTTTTTTTTTACAAAGGGATTTTTAAAGTAATGTTGTTAAAAGAACTCTAGTTACCCCTAATTAACATTGAAAATATATTCAGTGTGGCTATATGTTGACATCAGAGAAGGGAATGGTAAAACAGTTGAAGAAACAAGCCTTAGGACAGGTCAGGCATCAATATCTAAGAGCAAGCCTCATATTCTCCTTCATTTTCTGGAAACAAAAATTTAACAGTTTTTTTTTTTTTTTTAAGCCCTTCCCAGAAGGCAGCTTCCTGTAGAGGCAGGAGATGGTGCTATGTACACACCTCTTCTAACACATGAAGAGCAGGTGGATGTGCTGGACCGTCTTGACTTTGTGTTGAGGAACATTACAGAGCTACGACAAGAAGTGGAAGAGCTACGAAACAGCTTGCAGCACTTAGCTGCTGAAATTGTTGGTGAAGTCAAGTTAGTATCATTCCTTTCCCTTTCAATATTTTTCTACTGTTGCATATTTTTACACGTAGATGTTTATATGCACAGAAATACAACTACTATTGATTAAGAGTATGTTAAATCTGGAACTTAGAAGTAAAAAACCATTTCTTTAGTTTTCACTGGCATTACATCTTGGTCCCCAGTGAGATTAATATAAAAAATTGTATGTTTAGCTGGGCTTGAGTTTTTTCTTCTGGAATATTAAGTGCTGACACTTTTTTCAGATATATTGTAGACCAGAAAGGTTATTTATTTATTCTGTAAATCTTTGTCTCTTTTTACTGCTATTATCTCTCACGTTGCTGCCAACTCTAGACAACTTCTGATACAGAATAAAAGGTCCTGTGTGCTGCAAGATGTTTCAGGATTCCTTTGTCTTTCTTTGTTGAGGAAATCATAGGAATGCATGTAATGTGATTATCCCTTTGTGTATGGATTGTTGTGGTCAGTCTTGTTTTAACTGTAGTATGCAACGTTTGCTGTCTGGTAATGAGATGTTTCTATAAGCAAGAGCAACTAACCTTGTGAATTCCTTGGGTATTGAGTGAATTGGATAGAATGTACTAGAGAGGAGATACTGAAGGGCGATAGCAGACATTTCACTACCAAATGTCTGTTTCTTTTTTTGCCTTTCCTAAAGGTCCCATCTGGAAGAAACACAGAAAGTAACTCGGCGAAGGCGGTTCCCATTTCCCAGAGAAAGAAGTGATTCCACAGGGTCCAGTTCAATTTATTTCACAGCCAGCTCAGGAGCAGCCAATACAGATGATGGTGAAAGTGAAGGAGGGTAAGCAGAACACCAGGTCAGAAGTTGCTTTTATGGGCTCCAATGCCCAATTACTTACATATAAGCAATATTTAACATAAAGGCAGGTTCATTTGCTTTTCTTACAGTAAGTCTACTTGGTGTATTTTGTAAGAAAAAGTCTGTTTTCTTTCTGAGGCACTTGTGATAGTGACTGCTGTTTAAAAAAGAAAGCTGAAGCCTTCCAGTGGCAGTTCATCACCAGTCTGCATGGCACGTGGCAGTTTCTGCTACTGTATGCACCCTGGCAAGGAAGTTAACAGTTCAGTAGAGGGAAATGAGAAATACTTCAGTTGACCTAACTTACAGTTGTGGGATACAGATGTTCTCTTGAATTACAGCTTGGAGGTAGTTTTTGAAGGTAGGTATAGTTTCCTGAGAATCTGAGCAACCGGGCATAGTTCAAAACAAACTCACAGAAAAAGCTGCCAAAGGTTAGGACCAAAACAAGCTTTGGGAGTTGGGAGCCTCAGGAATCCATTGCTAGTGTACTGTGGGTGATCTGGAGCTTTTGCCAGGGCCAGATGTGCAGAGATAAATGCTGTGTTCCCAAACATGACTTTTGGAGAGAGGGAGAAAAAGACTCTTTTTTTTTAAACAGTAATTTGATTAGGGCATCTTTCAGGAAAAAGGGAAGTAGAAGTCCAGCCTGGGACTCATGTGAGAGAGCAATCACATTATAAATAAAATGTACATACAGTAGTATATTTTAGAGCATCTGGAAAATTTGAGAAAGTTAAAATGTATTCCAATCAAACAAATGCCTTTCATTAGGGTATTTCTTGTGGATTTTTCAGTGTGTCACACCAATAATTGCATTYCTTAGGTTATCTGTAAAGTTTGCATGTGTTAAATTATCCAGGTGATATCTACAGTACAGAAGCAAGTGTCTTGTGGTATTTGATGGAAAGCAAGAGGTCTACTGGGTACATATATCTTCCTGCCTTCTTCCTGAAGAAAGGCTTCTCTTCTGTGCCTTAATCCAGATGAGTCCTATACCTTCTGAAGTATGTAAATGTCCTCCAAAGCATGCAGTGCTGGCAATAAGCATTTTTTTTCCCCCAAGAAAGTTGAAATGAAATGTAATTTAAAGAGAGAAATAAATGATATCACTGAGAGCAAGGCAGGCAGAATTCTGATGTAACACAGCAGCTAGATGACCAGTCAGCTGGTGCAAACTGACACTCTGTAACAGGGATTAGCAGTCACAGGACAAAGCTGCAGTTTCTGTAGCAGGCTTCCAGAACAAAGGACACAGATCTGCTAGAATGCAGTCTTTGTCAGTTCCATGAAAACAAGTCATTTCAGTCTTCTGTCTCCAGTAACTGGAATAGGAGCAGGAAAGAGTTGGTACAATCTCGTCTAGGTTATCGAGCTGCTTCATTGGTTTGAAGTGCATGGGCTTTAGAAGTGTTTGTATGAAAGGAAATTTAGAGAGCGAATGATTCATGATGGAGTAATGTGCAAGATTCTCAGAATAACGAGGTGCAGAGTGAAGGTGTATTTTAGAACTGTAATCTGTATTTGGTTCTGAAGACAAGACCTGTGCTATCTAGATAATAACAGAGGCATTGACTTGTCACGGTGCCAACAGATATTTTGTGAAGCATGCCAAAAAGGATGGTATTTTTCAACAGGTACTAGACCCAACTATAATCTGATTATTAGAAAATAATAGTTTTAAGTCATGATAGAGGCCAACAAGCATCTTGATGTTTACTCAGACTATCTCCTCAGACCTCAGTGAACTGTGGAGTAGGGATAGATTTTACTGCAAAACCTTGTTACTTTATTGTGCACCTGGTGATAGTTGGTGGAGTTCTCATATTTTATTTAACATCTGTAGATAGCTTTAAGAAYTAGTGTGGAGAATTAGTGAATAAGCAGCTCTCATTTGATTTCAACAAATGTTTGAATAATAATTTCTGACTCTGGTATTCACCTTATACAATAGGTATAACAGTCTGTTCAGGAACAACTGCCTTTAGCATGCAATGTTGCCTTTTAAAGATTAAATACTAAACTTTTTTAATAGAAAATCAGGGTAGGAAATGCACTTTTTGGAAAAGACTACTTAAGTTTCTTAGCAGCTGGGAGGAAGAATAAAACTATCCTCACTAAATAAATTTCAGCAGTGTATTCATTTCTGGCAATTGCCTTATTTTAATTAAATTTAGGAAAATGAAGTCCTGTTTCTGCTTTATTTTATAAACCATGTAGACATAAATATTTTCTCTGATTTCATACACACTTGACCAAAATCATCATGAGCTTTCAGGAGCCAAAGGTCTCAGGCTGTGTTACGGAAGTCAATTTCTCTGTATTGCTTTGGCACTGCATTGGTCTTTTGGGCTTCTTTGTCTCCTCTTTCCATGTGCTTTTTAATTCCAGATAGTGTGTTTTCATTTTCATTCAAGTTGTGTGCTAGCCAGAGGCCTTAACATACTAAAACATTTAAGAACTTTCCATCATCATAAACTTGAGAAAACTGGCTGATAACATCCAAATCCCTTAATATTTCTGGAAATTTTGCATTTATGAAGTTATGTTCACTATTACTTCTCTTTTTAAACTGGCAGCATCTTGCATGAGCTGTCTTGGAGAAAATGCATTTTTGTGGCAGAGAAAAAAGTGTACAGGACTCATCCGTTGCTGCTTGTTTTTAAAAGACCACTTTCCACGTTGAATGATCCTGAAACGTAATGTGTTTTTCAATTGAAGTACTGCGATCTTTGCAGCCACCACTAAAATGTTGTAATGGAACGGCATCGCAGCTGTATAGCCCACAGCTACGCTGCACAGCAGTGGCAAATAGTAAATCATGCTTAATTTGAACTGCAGAGAGAATTTTAAGAGACAGTGTTTAAGTACAGAAAATGAAGTAGCCAAGGGAACGCCAGTGTCATCTAGCCCCATGTGGTTACGTTATCCCTTAAATGCAGTGCTGCTTACTTAATTGTCAGCATATTTTCTTGTAGTGATTAGTCTTCTGTCTTTGCAGTGATAAGGCTGACTGTTGCTTTATTTCTTGTCTTAAAATTTTACACTACAAAAAGGTGCATGTTTTAAATTACGGATGAGGGCTGGAGGTTGTGGTGAGTGAGGATATTTGTTTACCTTCTAGCAGAGAGGGTAAATGCTTGATCATAATTAACGGTTCTTGGAAAACTGAAGCTTTGCTAGGCCAAATGTATCTTGTTATCTGTGTGCGGCCAAACTGCTGTAGCTGCTTTCTTTAGATATGGACCTTGGTCACATATCTTTGTCTCCAGATGAAGATAGCTTCACACACAGAGCACTAGAATTTCCCTTGGAGAACAGTGAGAAATTCAGACAGTACAAATGAGATGACCTAGCAATTTCCTTGAGCTGTCTGGTGGGAGCACAGCACCCAATGCCCTCCCCTCCCCCGGGATTGCAGTGACTTCTAATTGTAACATAGAACTTTTAAAGCTCAACACGTGGCTTGGGCACAGTTTACTGAGATAACAGCTACATAGAGCATCTAGAATTAAACATTTATGGGGTTTGAAGTAGCCTGCTTCAGGAAGAGAGCCCTCTATTTAGGTAGTCTAACAAAAACTGGATATAGATTTACATATTATTAAATTACTGACCAACTTTGGCTTCTTCTTTAGTTAAGATATACAGATAAAAGTGAGGGGGCAAAATAGATCAAGGATCTTTTTTTAAAAAAAAAAGTTGTTTGAGGCTATGTTCTTAAACCCAGGCCTAATTCTGTAAATAGACACTTCATTGCAACAATGTCAGTCAACATAGAAGGCTTTTTCAAATTTCCAACTTAAGTGCCTGTATATGATTTGGGAGAGCCCAATTTTAGCCATTTTCAGAAAGTTTGATCTAAGCTTTATTCTATTTCATTTGACCAATTTAGCAGCTCATCATTGCCTGGGTTTTTGTGTTTGTGGTGTCTGTGTGTGGCTCATTTGCTGTCTCCCTGCTTGACTTCTTTTCATGTGAAATGGTTTTGATCACTCTCCTACCGTTTTATAGCTTTTCACGTGTCAGTGTGAACAAACTCTTTCATATTTGGTGCTCAGACAATATGATGGAGGCACTAGATTTTGCCAAAACAGCTATTGTGTCTGAAATTTCCAGGATCAGGTTAAAACCCTGTTACATCAGGTTAAAAAGTTACATCTTCCACATGGGTGAGTGAGTGCGTTAAAACTTCTGTTGAAATTCTCTTCTATAATCCATACATTTTAAGTGACCTGTCCTAGGTCTGTTCTTAATATGCTTAATTCTTACATTAAAATTAAAAGGTCCAAGAGAACCTGTTACAATATGTAACTGTATAGTATATAAGCAAGATATGGGCACTTGTGACTAAGACCTCCTTTCTTCAATTTTCTGTGGCTGTGTGCACTACGTGAGAAATAGTGAAAGTGTGTCATTTGAGAACTTGGATTGTATAGTATTCTCTGGGATAAACTCTGAGGTATACTCCTCTTTCTTTATTAGGAGGATTTAGTCTTTGTGTACCGTATGTATAAAACTGTGTCGTAGACAGCTGGTATCTGCTCAGGCTAATTTTGCATTATGTTCCTTTCTGAAAGGTACACCACAGCCAATGCTGAGTCGGATTATGACCGGGAGTCAGAGCGAGAGAGTGAGGAAGGGGAAGATGAAGTGAGCTGTGAAACAGTGAGGACTGCACGAAGGGATTCCCTGGACCTGGTCAATGAGGATGAAACACATTTAATCTTAGATTCCTCGGTAGAGGAAGGAATGGGTCAGCTGCTGCAGCAGGCTGACCAGTTGCATAATGGAGATGATCAGGAGAAGAGAGAAGGATTCCAGCTGCTCCTTAATAACAAACTGGTGGTAAAGGTTGACTTTTTATGTTTCCAGGGAGAAATGTGCCGGGAGAGAGGAAATTGCTTATCTTAGTAGGGTCTAGATCCTGCACAGCAATTGGGCCTGCTTCCAGTGGCCCCCTTTCTCAGGAGCAGCTTGAGAGTGGGCTGCAGGCCAGAGTTGTTTACGCTACAGCAGCAGCCGGTTCCTGACCACTCTTGGTCTTGGAGCTCCATGTCTTATCATGTCATTGCTTTCCCTGAATGAACACACTGCACATGTGCAGTATAACAGTACTATGCCTCTGCAATAAACTCAGCAAACCTTTTGAGAATGTGTTTACCTCATTGCATATGCACAATACAGTTGTGCCATTTATATTCAGGAAATTTATATATTATTCCATTTACATTCAGGCAACATTCTTTCCAAGGACTGTCCGCTGCACATGCCTCATAGGTTCATGAGCGTGATAATGAAGAGGCCTCGCTATGCAGTGCTATTACTACACTGAAATCAATGAGTTGCATACCCAGGCAGAAGGGTTAGGCAACACTTATGTGTATATTGCTTAATGAGATTAAAAACCTGGATGATGCAAGGTTTTTGTTGCCTTAAAGACTGTGGGTTTTTTATATCGTGTATGCTATGTGACTTGATCCCCTGATTCAGTGAATGCTGAAATTTAACAAGGGTCAGTGATAGTTTTACTCTAGCTATTGCAGATAGTTATGTTATACCTATAGCCAAGCACAGCAGAGGCACCCAGCACTGAAATCTGCCTTGCTGTGTCTTTGCTGCTGCTATCTACAGGAGCTACTTCAGGCATGCGTCTGCTGCAGTGGCACTACATCCCACTGTCAGCCTCAGTTAGTGTTTACCTAAGTCCCGTATAGCCAGTAAAGGAAGCTTTTTAGTTTGCCTTCTAACAAGCAAAAACTGCTTGGCTCCTGTATTTTCAGCAGAAATAAAAGGACAGAAATAACAGATTATTTGACTAGTTCTAATTCTAAGGAGAACTCTTCTTTCTCCCCATCTGGAAAGAATGGCAGCCTGTCATCTTCTGAAATTTGTTGCAAAACAAACCAATGTAAGAGACTGTTAGGTGGTTGGGTTTTATGTTTTTACTTAAAAATGTTTGATTTTCTCAGAACATGTACTCTCCAGCATAAGCAGTACAGCTACAGTAGTGTCTTGGGTTTAATAGCCAGGATGTGAAACTCCCTGAATGCTCACTGAAGCATGAAAAATGTAAAATTGGTTTTGCGAATTTTAAGAAAGTAGTTAGGGTTTAATGAAATGTTAGGGTTAGTGGAGCATTGTAGCTTTCCTGTTTGTTCTTTTGTGGTTCTGCTTCAGTTTTTATAGATTTGGAGCCTTTTAAGGTTTCAAAATATGTCTGTGTAACTTCTATGCCCACACTTGGTTTTTCCTTCTCATGTCCTTTGTTAATGGCAGAATGGGTTTCCCACACAGCTGATATATCACATTTGTGCTTTTACTGCAGTACGCAGACCAGAAAGATTTTCTTTGGCGCCTGGCCCGAGCACACAGTGATATGTATGAAATCACAGAAGACACAGAGGAGAAGAAATCATATGCATCTGATGGTAGGGAAATGCATATTTGGGGCGGGGGACTGGCGGTGTTTGAAGCTGACTTTACACTTCAGATTTATAACCCTGCATTATAAACAATGTTGTAGATTTTTTTCCTGTTTTTTGTTGTTGGTGGKTTTTTTTGTTTTTTAAGGGAATGACTAACAGTAGTGTTATGGTACGTGTTGAAATTTTGCTTTCTGAAAGACAGTGTAGGTAGACCCAGGGCTAATTAAAGCTGTAAAGGTCTGTTTCTCACTTATCACATCTGTATTCTGTGTGGTATTAAGATAAATTTTTGCTGTAACCCATTTTATTTTTTGTTACCAAACATTCAGGTGTAAAAAGAACTAAGTTTTTAAATGTGTCTGTTTACTTAGTGAAATCTGTTAGGTTTCATTTCCTGATTTTCCTCCACTGTCTCAAATGTGTGTGTTTGCAACRCTGTAGGTGGCGCAGAATTAAAAAAAAAAATTAACTTTGTTACAGTTAATATATACAACAAAGACTATTCTAAATTATTTGTTGCCCCTTTTATTATCCAAATAACTAAATATAATAATCTAAATTGTCCTTTTCTGGAAACCAGTATAACAATTTAAAACATGAAATTTAAGTTTTATTTTGATAGTATTTTATTTTATTTTGATAGTCCTTGCCTTTAATACACACTTAGTTTCAGCTCTTTGAGATTGCAGGTTTTTGGAGGTCGGAGGGGAAATGGGGCAAGTCCTAGATGTAAAGCTGTGAAATGAATCGGAACAAAAGCATTGCAAATTCTCATTATTTGTGAAGATGTTTTTGTTATGGATGACTGTTCTTCCAAATGTGGTGAAACCACCTTGTCAGTCAAGACAATTTGCTACTGTGCTTAAATCTGCATGATCTCTTTGAGTGGTCTTAGATGCTCCGTATAATTACAATAATGTGAAATTGTTCATAGAACATTTTCGAGCCAAATGTATTATAAAATTAACAAATGTATACAATTTTATGCCGTTTTATTATTGTACTCTAACACCCTAGAGAAAGGAGTTAGGAGGGATGGTGACTGAATTTCTTACCTCTGACAATTTATCTGCAGGGAAGCAAGAAATAGAAGCTGCCTTACAGAAATGGGATCAAAGCGCTGAGTGTCATCAGTGGTATGTAACTTTTTGTTCTTAAGAAGCATAGGAAAAGGAATAAAAAATTGTTGTGAGCTGAGCTGCATTAAAAGTTAAAAAAGACTTTTTGCTCTTACTTGGAGTACACTATACTGATTTTCCTTAAAAAGCCATTATTAACAGCTTTTGTTAATTGGCATAAGTTGACAGGCAGTTGACAGTTCAGTTGACAGTTACAGAGATAACTCGATTTGCTTTGCTCATACCAATTTAATTATAAACTTCTCACTGAGAGCAGATGGCCAGAAGAGTTCTTGAACAGAAGCTAACAGCTAGAATAATGAATTTCCATGGGTACTGAGGATAGATGGTGTCAAGGTTTTTGTGAGTCTGCACCTGACAACTCAATGCACCTTGCTAGTGGCAGCGAAAAATCAGCTTCCAGATGGGTCTTGGAGAAACAGGCTATTGACAAAATGGGTTTGAGATGAATGAGTACAATAAGCTCCATTTGGTTTTCAGCAGTCTTAAATTTGGGGACTAAACTGCATGTTCTTTGGGCTGGTCATAGCTTAGGTGTGACTATTTTGAAAAGAAAGTGAAAGAAAGCTTGCGTTAGAAGCTTTTTGTGGAATTTTGAAGCTTCTTTTCTTTCAGAAAGCAGAAAACAGTGTGCTCAACAACTGGTTTTTGGGACCATACGTGGGCCTAGGCAGGATGCGTCAAGCTTCTTGGCACAGAAATGACCTGAACTCCATCAGCATTGCCTTTGATTGTGCAGACCCTGAGAAAACGTGTATCTGAGCACCCTGTTGTTCTGTGCCGGGCATAGGTTGGCTGCCAAAGGTTATGTTCACATGGATGGCTTGCAGAGAGCTAGTTCATGAGTTTGAGAGCTCACTGTGGTGAGACTCTCTTTTTCTTTCACAAGTATTCTGTTTCCTTTGATGCTTTTTCAGCCCCCTATAGAGTAAAGTGTATGTCCTGAAAGCCAAACTAACAGCCAGCTGCACATCTCTGGGGGCAAAGACTTGAGAGTTACATATTAAATATGTATGAAGTTTTTTCTTTTGTGTTCCTGTTACATTCTTGGGTTAATTTGTTTGGTTTTTTATTTTATTACTGACATTTCAAAGGCATGTGCGATGTCAAAGTACCAAGTGTTTTAAAATGGGTTAAAAGGAATGTCTAGGGAAGTGCGAGGGGATGCACCAGCATTCTTGGGGTGGAAAGGATATTGGACAATCCCTCCTTCCTTGTGAGGACAAGATGCTGCTTGAATTAGGAGATTTGTATAATTGTGATGTCCGTCACTGGACCCTGGAATTTATAAACAAACTCATAATCTGATGCTGAAAGATAAAGGTCTTTGAATTTATGTGTTCATATTTTACAGTTTCCAAATAGGTTGCTATGATTTCTCTGTGCATAAATATTATCTAAACTCTCACTGGTGTCAAAACTCTGCTAGGAGTTACAACTTTGGACTTAAGTAGCAGAAAATGCTAATTTTAACACTGAATATTGAACTTTGTATCTGCTGCATTTAACTTGTGTTTTATAATGGGTTGTTGCTCAAATAATACAATATAATATAATTTGTCCTGGAGCAACACATATTTGTCTTTGTGGTACCTTCAGATCATCAAAAAGTGATTATTTTTAAACTAATTGCCAAAGTTAAGCTTAGAGCTGTTTTTGGTATTTTGGACCACTTCAGCATGCATAGTAGTTAATGTAGTTAATTGCATTTTTTTACTGAAGATTCTTTATGAAGAGTCATGTAAATGTAAAACAGCTGTTTACAGAGAAGYGGTAAAACTGCTAAACACACAAAATAAGAACATGCTTTTTCCTCTCCCTTTAGTCCTCTCGCTTTTCCTTTCATCGAGTGCACATCTAGATAAATACAATTAACCGCTTCTTCCATGGTGGTCAGGTGTCTTAAGGTTTGTATATACCATGCAGTAGAGTGCAGTGCAGATATTTCCAGGATGTAAATCTGTACACCACAGTGCTGTGCGGGGTTGCTTGCTTTATGTCATGAGGCAGTATATTTGCCTCATTCAGTTAGGCCTGTTACCTCAGGCTTAGTGTTGTGCCCATATTCTTATGTTTATCTCAGTTCTGGAGTAAGTATAAAGACCGTACGTAGCAGGTAGACTTTGACGGTCTTCTGGAGAGTGTCTTCAGATCTGGCACTGCTGTATTCTGATCGTGTATGATACTTGTCATTCTGCAAAGAGCCATGGCTTGGAAATGAATTGAGACAGTAGCAGTGGCAGTATATGGCTTTCCGTGTACAAAGGCTTGGTTTTTTTCTGCGTGATAGAAGATAAAACGATCTGTGATTTAAACAAGCAAGGTGTACTGTGGTTGTGTAAATGGTGCACTTGGTTAGCATTCTGGTATGTATATAGGCAAGAGAGGCAGGTACCTTGGTCTCTTCAGCAGCCCGTATGAACAGGCTTTTGTTGAAACTTGAGTGTGAACAGTTGAACAGATTGTTTGTCCTTCTGAAAAAATATACTGCAAGAAAGTTTCTATGGTAGTACAGACAAAGTAGTGATAGGGAATATGCTTTTCTGGTATTTGGGCTAATTGCTTGGTAAACAGTGTTGATCAGCAGTTACAGTGAATGAGTGATCATCTGTAAAACAATAAAAGAACAGGAATTTTAGTGGAAATTTTGTATTATTTTTTGAAATTATCAGAAAAAGACAGGGTGCTGAATGCCTTTACCAAAGGAGACCTATGCTCTTCCGAGATGAATAGTTGTACTTGGAGGATCTGTTTGGACTGCTGACTTCTTTTCAAGACCATAAATGCATTTATTCAGACTGTGTACTTTAGCTCTTAGTAATGAATAGCACTTGTCAATTTAAGTATTGATATGAAGCAAGAATACTGGGGAGACAGTGTGACTAATCTCTTTAGCAGATTCAGGTGTTTGGCTCTTTCTGCTGCTTTAACTTCTTGAAGGAATGTTTTTTGGTCACCACATTGACTGTTAAAGTTTTAAGTTGCTTTAGTACTTGAACTTTTGATATTCTACAGAGCAAAATTCCACTTCAGAGTATAATATTGATGGATTAACTGTATAATCCAGAGTTTTATTGTGTACAGAACTAGCTGACCCAAGGATTTCCGAAGAGCCCTGGATTCTTAGGTTGGGCTGAAATCTGAGTAGGTCCAGGTTATTTGCGTGAACCTTTCAGTACCGGGGCTACATGTTATTAAAGCTGATACTGCTTTTTTGTTTTTCTTCTGTATTTTGTATTAGAACCTCAGTATGGTGCCTTTAAATACATGCTTTTTTAATGATATCTTGGCTGCACTGGCTGTAATGTGATATTTAGTCATTTGTCTCCAACAGCAAATCTTGAGCCTTTTGAACTGAGCGCTCTCCTATGACTCCATGCTTCTGTTACAACCTGTGCACGCCTCTTTCCAGAACAGTTTTGCTGAAAGAGTCCACAAGCTCTTGTCCCTTTAGACCTGTCCCTCTTCTGAACAGAGGCAAGGCTTCCTGTCTTTGCACACATCTACATCTTGCTTTTAATTCTAGAGAACAGCTTCAGAAGGGGCAGCTGCAGAAAGGAAATAGCAGAGCAACATGTGGGAGGCATGGGATTTATTGGAAAGGAATATGTAAGTACCTTTATCAGTAACAGAAATAATTATTTTATATCATAAATAAAACAGGAAATTGTTCCCTTTCCAGCTCTGCCTGGGTCATGGACTGGTCACAGGCTGTTTTAATTACAGTCTGTTCTTACTCTAATTAACTTTCACCTAAGAAAAAAATTATGGTTAATGAGATGATACTCAGTATATGAAATGGTGATACCCAATATTTGAAAAYTCAAAGTTGTTGGATAATACATAGTTCCAAAAGACATTATAGGTTGTCTTTACTCGAGGATTGGACACATTGATCAGAATTCTGTTTAGTTCACCATACTGTCTGTAACCATAGCTAGCAGCAATGTTGAGGGTAATATTAAAAAATAGGTGAACTATAGAATGATTATTTTCCTTCATTCTGGCATCCTTAAGTTCGGCAATCAAAAGTTTAGAGATGAGTCTGCATTCAGATGATAGCCCTTGATGGACCTGTCCTTCATGGGTTCATGTAATCCTGTTTTAACCACTAGGCACTCTTCATTTCCATGACATCCTCTGGTATAAGTTCCATAACTTAACATCCTTTAGTAGAAACGCTGTTTCTTTTGTTTGAAAGTACCAATAGAAGTTTTGAAGCTTGCTTTTTTAGTTTTGATTTGATGCCCTAGCTCTTGGTTTATGAAGTGAATAGGAAATGACTATTCACGCTTTCTTTGTAACTCTGGTTTTATCATCTCTCTGTCATGTTTCAGTATCTGTTTCCCTTGCTGCAGAATCCTAATCTTTTATAGTCTCTTCTCATAGGAGATCATTTTATTACCATTGTCACTCCTGTTGTCTATCTCTGTATTTTTCTCTTGCTATTACAACTTTTTTTCAGAAGAGAGAACCAGAATTCAATGCAGAACGCAAGTTGCAAGAGCAGCGTGGATTTTTGTAGTACTCTTGTGGTGATTCTTCTCATTCTTACCTCTACGTACAGTAGTTAACATTCTTTTTCTCTTTTCCGCAACATATTAAGTGGACATTTTTAAAGAAATATTCCCAGTGATTTCAATGTCTATTCTGTGTGATAATTGCTAGCTTTAAGCTTGTGATTGCATATGTGGTGTTAGGGCTCTGTTTTTCCTGTATGCTGGCTTTGGTGACACCGAGTGGAAGATGACTGCCTGCAGCTTTGGGGCATTTTGTGGCTCGATCGTTTGAAGGCTTTGGCAGAATGATAGTAAGTGGTTTGTCAAGAATGATATGGAAAGCAGTGTGTCTGGGACTTGCTCTGTACTGGCCTTGAAATCTGCCCAAATATGAAGCAGAGTCTTTTCATGGATCTCTTGGGTCGTCTTGACATTAGATTAGTACAAAGCTACTATTGTAGTCATTTGGTCTCGGAAATCGTCTGGTCTCAAGAGAGACATCTCCACAGAACTGGTAGAAACAGAACTGAGATTTGGTCAGTGCTATAAAGACAAGTCAGACTTTGTACAATGCAATTGATCTCTGTGTCTATGCATTCCTTGTAGGCACCATTTAGGAATATAGAAATGTGGGGTTTTGAGGTATTTAGCCTTTAGACTACATTTGCACCTCTTAAGCTGATTAATTTTGTACCAAGTGTTCTTAATGCCTGTCTGCTCCTGTCTTATAATTCCCTGATTCTTATCTCTGGCACATATATCAAAGTCATTCTTTGCCTTAATTGTAAAAGATCTCTGAACAGATAGATATTATGTCCAACTAAATAATAACCTTGCTCCCTTAGCTTATTTCAGCTCACGGACAGGAGAACAGAGAAAGCTTGTATGTTTGTTCTTCCTTGCTTTTTGGGGTGGATGGAAAAGGCACTGATTGTTGTACAAGCCTGTGCATTATGCATATTAAACATGAATATGTGAAATCCTCAGGAATCAAGTGAAAGAAAAAACTGATTCCCTGTTAGAACTCCCTGTCCATTTYGGTGTGTGTTTGCAGTGCAACTGCAAGTATGTAACACCAGCTTCAAGGATCAGGAAAGGAGAGGGCTGTGTGTTTGCCTTGGCTTCAACTCCTATTGTTAAAAGAAATCTTGAATGTACAACACAATGCCGAAGGGTTTCAAAGATCCATCTGGGAAAAATTTTGCAGGTGCTGCATTACCAGCCTTTGTTTGAGCTGAATATTTCACGCTGAAAATTAAATGCTATTTGCTGACAGCTGAGAGCTGTCACTGCAGAAGAAGTAATATGTTTTGCCCCATCTTGGAGATATTATGTATGTTAATGAGAAGTGGGGGGGAATGCTCTCTTGGACTGAATGAGCCTTTGAAATGTGCCCTCTCTCAGAAGAGTCTGTCACTTTGGTAGAGCATCACGAAAACTTTACGAGAGAACCATTTGCACACTTGATAAACCCTGAATTGTGTACCACCTCCTTTAAATCCAGTTGGTGCATCTGGATGTCCTGTGGGTGGATATCATGTTCTTGAAATGTGACAGCGTTCTGAGAACAACTTGGAGATAGCTTTAATTTTAACAATTGGCAGTACTTCAGTATTTAACTCTTCATGGAATACTGCCCAGAACTGGCCAGTTTTGAGCTATGATTTAGATTTATGAGCTGAGTGTTTCTTGTTCCCCAGGTGAATTAAGCCGGGGACATGCTGACAATATAAATTAGGGGCAGAAACGACCATAGCAATAGAAGATATTTCAGCACCAAGAGGAGGAAAAATAGGCAGCTGGAGCCGCCAATAGCACCCAGAACACTCAGAACAGTGTGTGTGTGTGTGGGGGGGGGGGGTACCTCCCTTTCACAGGGATGCCAGTACCCTGCAGCACCTCTGTGTCCTGAGCCATGGAGGCTCTCGGAATGGGAATGCCAGGAAAGAGCCAAGTGAGAGAAACTATTGTCAAGTATGAAATGGCACAAAAAACATCTCAGCAGGGATCCGTGCATGCCGATGCTTAGAATGTATTTACAGTCTGTGAGTTTGGGCTTTCTCTGCCCTGAACATTAACCAATTGCTCCAGCCTTTCCCTTCCTTGTGTTCCTTTCTCCTTCCCTTAAGTAATTTTGTTGCTTCTCTCCCTGTAATTCCGTCCTTCAACAACAGTGACGTAAGGTGACACTTACAGTCAGTTGCCTTCTATTTGTTAGACACAAAGAAAGAGATGTCTTATAAAATTGTGATCTCTGAAAGAAAGACTATCAGCTACTAAATGGCCCCAACTTGGTCTGTTTTCATTCATTTCTTGGGGGAAGATTGTAATAAAAATGGTGTGGAGGGAAGCCTTCAGTATGGAAATAATATTTATGAAGTTTTATGCCATGTGTGTTTCCCATGCAAAATTCAGCTACCAGTAGTACTCAAGAATGTTATTTTGGTCTTCTCTAATTGGTCTTTTTTAATTTATTACTTAAAAATTATATACTGTACGTTAGTTGAGGCTTGCTACTACTTTGTAGATGGTTAACTTGTGTCATATGTATTCTTGTTAATACACTGTAAACAAGTCTTCCTTTTTTTCCTGTATGGCAACAGCATCATATTGTTGCCTTGTGCTGCCTGTGACCTACTGTAACCTCCAGATTGAATTCAGAGTTTGATTCTCCATTGCCCTCCTCCAGCTACTTGAATCCTCCAGCATAGGATAGTTCACAGCCTTTTTAAACTCCATCTCTGTTATATTACCTAATTTAATCAATACCATCAGAGTGTTGCTATCAGGGGAGTTTTTTGACGCTCCATTCAATGTGCGTTCCCACTGTGACAATGATTCATTCGCAGTCACTCTCAAACACCAGTTAATCATGGAAAACTTAGGTGGAAGACTCGGGTGATTTATTTACACCAAAACAAAGTTGTATTCTTTCTGATAGATATTCTTCAAAACAGATTACACAGACCCCCAGTGATGGAGCTCCCACTTTCACCTTTCTATGAATTGCATATCAACTTTATACCAGTTACAGCTATACTATGTTTCCTTAGTTTACTTTTAAGAATATCATGAAAAGTGTGCTAAAATCCTAAAATTTAATCTATATCAGTCTGTCTCTTGTTCCTCCTTCACTCTTTTCAAAGCAGGACATTTAATTAGTTTGATATTTGGTTCTTGGGTGTCTTACTGGCAAGACTGGGAGTTCAAGTTGCTAGACACTTCTTCATTCATTCCATGTGTAATGAGGCTGTTTTCTGAGAGCTTGTTGCTAAGACATTGAAACTGGATTAACCATGAGCAAATCCCTGATAGCGACTGATGTGAAGCATAAAATTAAAGGCTACCACAAACTTTCAAGCAGATTTGATATCTGCAAGTGGAAGGTGTTTTGAGTGATTACCTGAATTCATCCTGAGATTCTTAGCATTGCACTTTTGTCTTCCAAGTTGAGACAGTTATTAAGTCATATCCTGCCTTAAGCCTTTAATGTGGTATAAGAATCATTTGTTTGTATAGGTTGGGTTGTTGCTTTAATCTTGGGAGATCTTGATCAGATTTTTTTTTTTTTTTTTTTTGTGCAGATGGTAGCCTTTGGAAAGGATGAGGCTTTGCTTATCCAGCAGGCTTTTGCTGCTTGTGAACAGGAACAAGAGTCATTTTCAAGGCATCTTGAACTGCTTTAGTTGTTGAGCGTTCCTGTTGGTTCGTTAGAACAAAGCTAAAAAGCTTGTTATTTAGCAGACATGAAACATAACCTGCCTAGAAAGTGCAATAAGAAAAAAGAAAAAACAGTATTGTATTTTGATTTTAAAAAATCAAACTTGTTTTCATAAAAATACTGAAGACCTTCATACAAATGTCTGGGCATTTGGGAATTTTGTGGTTTGGCAATGGCATAAAGTTCGTATTGCTCTAACTACAATGATTGTGATATGGCAGTGCTACCATGACAATACTAATGAGTCAAACTACCRTGAGGTCTCCTGCAGTTGCGTAAATAAAACAGAGTTAGTTCCCAAACTATCATCCAGAACAGTCACAAGAATCCTAACAAGAGCTGTTGGCGTAGCTTTGCTCCCAGTTGCCATATCACTTCAGCCAAAATAACATATTCTATTACCTTTTCCACCAAGTTATGGAACTGTGTGATAGAGGAAACCTGCTTCAAGATAAAAAGATTCAGAGGACGTCTATGGGAATTTGAGAAATGAGGTTTCTTTTTCACTTCCCAGTGTACATGCATATGTACATACCTACATACATGTTTTTTCAATTAACAAAATGCTGCTGTAGGACTTAAGTCACTAAAATTGTTCTGCTTTAATTGTATGATGCAGTAGCCTGCTGTGCCCTCTAGTGTGAGTGCATTTTATGTTAAAATAAATGTTTAGTTATATGTTTGTGTGTACATACACTTAGGTTATATATGTATATACTTGGGTGGGGCAATGCCTTATATGTATTTAAAATAAATATACCAGTCTCCAGTATGGAGATACATAATTTAATTATTGTGTCTTGAGGAAAAAAAAAATCACACATACAAGTGAAATTAGCTTACTAGTTAAAAAAAAAAAAAGGCACAAACAGGCTTATGGCTTAGGAAAGTGTATGTTCATATGTCTTTCTTAAGTAATATATTAGTTAACTTATTTAACATGATGCAGTTTTAAAACTTGATAAGAGGAATTAACATGCACAAAACAGCTGTGAGATTAGTTGCTCACAAAAGCTGATGGCCAACAACTAAAATAAGTGTTTAAATCATCTCAGCATCATGTTCGAGCAGTTAAAAATTTATTTAGATAAGCATTGGTGGGCTGTTTAGTCTTTGCACCTAAAGCTTAGGGTAGAACGTGACAAACGGTTTTTCGTTTGAAATCAGAGGAGAATTATACTCCTAAGGGGAATATGAAGTACCTCTCTCTTGAGAACTGTATGCAGATCTATCCTCACCTCTAAAAAGTAAAAATGCAGCATATTCAGAGATGTGCAACATGGAAGATCAAAAGTGTAGGGCAGTTCTTGTAAATGGAGTTACTGAATAAATTAAGACTTGTCAGACTGGAAGGAAGATAACTGAGAAGAATATAAGATATCTATGCATTGAGTGGCATGGAGAAGTGGGAGTGCTATTTTCCAAAGCAAGAACTAGACAGCATCAAATAAGGCTGTTAGGCATCATGCTCAAACCATCAAAAAATAAGATATGGGATATCTTGTTCAAAATCTGTCATCTTCTGACACCCATCATCCTAAATTAATCTTGCAGCATTTAACTGGAGAGAATAAGAATTGTCATCATAATTTCTTTAAGTTGTTTTGACTTGCTATAGCTACATTGCTTGAGTAGACTGAAAGAACTACAGGTCTAGACTAAAGGAAATCTCGCATCATCTTGTGTTGGAGGAGGGTGGCCAGGGAAAGAAAGCCATATTCCTTTCATTTGTGTGTTTTATATATATATATGTATATGTATATATATTATACTTCAAATTAGATTGTTGCTAAAGCATGGAATTTGCTTGGGTCTACAGATAACTGCTCCTATTATGGTGTTTTCATCTCTGATCTAACTACCCAGGTGCAGCTCTGTTGCTTCAGTGATGCTTTTTCTTGCTTCTCTGCTGATGCCTTGGTAAAAGCACTAATCCATTTTGGTGGATGAGCAGAAAGTTGGGGTTTTTTTCTTTTTCTTTTTTTTTTTTTTTTTTTTTTTTTTGTTTATCTCAAGGATTAGAACAAGTATAATTGCCACTAGTGAAATTCCCACCACTGGGGATAAAGTACGTGACTGCCAGTTACGAAGCTGGTTCCAGAAAAAACATTTCAGATAAGATCAGCACCGGTAGATTGTCCGGGCCCTTAAGGAATTTAGCTGTGAGCCAAAACTTATGCCGTGTTTCTGATTGTTTCCACTTCTCCAAATGCCCATACCCCTGCATGCATACCTTACCTGAAATAACCGTCTGGGTTTCTTCAGTTAGTGTTGAGGCAGGTTGATAGAGTAGTTTGAGGAAAGTTTTATGACGAGATAAAACTGTGTTGATGACTGTCAGCCTGGAAGCCGAGGTCTTATACTGCGCAACGACTGCCAAACACCCAGAATTTACTTGTAAAGAAAAATGTATCTTTTGGTTAGAATAGAAGAAATGCAGGTATTTTCTTTAAATTAGGAGTTACAGAATTGCCACAATGTTATTTTAACTTTTTCCATTTTATATGAAGTTTTTTCATAGTTCATTTTAACTTTATGAGATATTCTGTGCCAGAAGATTTTTGATAACCCTTGGTAACCTTTTATGCCTCCCTTTCTGGAGAAGTGAACAGGAAAGCTCTGGATGTCAGTGTTCAGTAGGAAGTCCAATATAAGGAATAGACTTCAACTATGCTGTTTCCGGTTGCAATTTTTGTAAACGGGCAGCAAATCTGAAATTCATTGACGTCTTCCCAGTTCTAGGCTGAGTATAATCCTTTACTTCAAAGCAGCACCCTCGCTGTGGGATTTGAGCTGTCATTCTCTGCAGCCTTCATCTTGTGATACAGCTGTACACTCTATTCTGGCAGCAGGAGGCAGTCAGAGCAAATAGATACCATCTCTAAAATGTCTAGTTTACAAGAGGGAAGACCCATCGACCTGAGGGGATAGGTCTTTTTGTATTCCATTTCTCACCCCTCGCTTGGCTGATTCATTTTCCTGCCTTTAGCAATCCCCGCTGTGCCGAGAGGAGCACGTGAACTTCCACTAAGTTGGCACCGCTCCTATTCTAAGTCTTGTTTTACCTGACCAGTGCAGCAGCTAGAGAAGGAAAGAAAGAATATGCTCTTAACTGGAGCCAACTGTGAATGTCACCACTAATTGCTAGCTATTTAAATTTTTTTGTTTAACCAGTCCCAAGAACTGGAAGTGCTGTCTCAAGAGTTTTAGAATTTACAATTGGTCATACTGAGTAATGGAACATTTTTGTAAGGTTTCTATGCTTTCTAATGCCTGGCTTCAGGACAAACATGAGCAGCTGAAAGCCCTTTTATTTAAAGGCCCATTGGATTTCAAGGGGGATTTGTAAGATAGTCTTTTCACTACCAGTGTGTTATTGTTCCATACTAGATGATGATTTTCAGTTTTATATAATTAGTCTTGACTGATAGCATTCTGAGTATCATGATTTCTCATATAGACCTTGGGCTTCCCTTCTAAATTTTGTAATCTCTGATCCTATTAGTGTTGCTGGGTAGTTTGGGAGTTTGGTTTTCTGAGGGGGGGGGCAGGGAAGCATTGGGGGATTTTGTGTTCTATTTTTTGATTTTTGGGGGGGGGGGGGTTTTGTTTGTTTGTTTTTGAGGAAATACCTATGGCTCAGACCCAAGGTGTGCAAAGTGTATTCCCTTTACTTCCCTTATCTAAGGCTAGAAATCTTGCCTCCACAGTATTCCCAAACTAATCTACCTGGAAAATGTCAGGGGTGAGGAGAAGAATAATTGTAAAGAAATAAAATTTGCATTTCCAAATAACTGTGTATTCTAGTTAAGTCTCGGAGGTCCTGTTCCGTTCAGTTAGATTAAAAAATATATATATCAGTGACCAGTTCAGAGACCTGTAACCATCTGACATGAAATGCAAGAACTCTGACAGTTTACAGTACTGTTATTTGATGGTTTTAGAATATTAAGGGAAGACTAATACATTCAGTTGAAAACCTGGGGGAAAATTTCTACTTGATGGTGATACAGTAGTATAGTAAATATTCAGGAGAATTTTCAGCTGTGGAACTAAGAACAACTGTCTATTGTGAAGGTTGAAAACTTGCCAAGACTCAGGTGGAGGGCAGAATGGAGGGGACAGCAAACATGGATGTGGGTAACAAGTAGTATAACCAAGGAAAAGAATTTCTTAAGAAGAAAAATGAATCAGACTTGAACCGCTTCATAGTAGCTGGATGGATTTCCCCCCTCCCCTTCCACCAAGAGCAGCAAAAATCTGTGGGATTAGGACTGTGTGATATATCTGTGGCTGTTATGGCATACTCCATAATCAAATGTATGACTCATACTGCAGCTTTTGGAGTACTTGGGAAGGGCCAGTGGTTGTACCGCAGATGTGTAGCACAACACAGGGAGCAGTAGTGGTTAGGAAGCTCCTAGAGATGGGGTTGAGGGTTAAGACAGTCATGCCAATGTTCTCTGCCATATTCCTGGCTTTGTGCAGGAGCACGCAGAGGCGCAGCCTCAACAGTGTTGGAGAAGAGGGCAGAGGAGAGAAGGGCTTAGCTCTATTACGCTTTGGGGAAATTTTTGGAATAAACGGAGTTTATAAGGAGTGATGGACTCTAACCAACATGGAATCAAACATTTGACACTAGAAGTTTTAAAAGATTATGGAGGAGCTTTTATACTGAAGATGGGGAGGAGCTGAGAGATGTGGAAAAGCACAGAACTCTGGAGTATGTGTTTCCTAGAGAGGAGGTTAGAATTTTTTTTAAGACTGAAAGGACAGAACTAAAAAAGTTGAGGTAGTAAGTAGTGCTGAACAGTCCTAAGAAATAATCTTATTTAGGCAGTAAAACCCAGATGTTTGCTGTGTTCATTTTAATACCAGAATACAAGTTCTATTGATATGGCAGAATTGTTGTTCCAGTGGAGGAGTGTTGCGTGGTAAAGAAAGCTGAGACTAAACAAGGTAAATAAGTTAACCATATCAACAGATTAACAGAGAATCCCCCAGAATTTAATTTCCATGCTGAAATAGAATATACATAATATTAGTTGGCTAGGATAGTAACACACAKGCTAAAGAAAATTACAGAGCTCAGGAGAGCAGAAATCCACAATGGTGTCAAGAGACCATTTCTCTTCCTGCTCTCCCCCAAGACTCAATATGTGGCATGTTGGAATGTAATGCAGAAACTGTTTTTTTGTTTTTTTTAATGCATCGTAAATGATACAATATGATGATGATAAAGTTCTGAAGCATTGTAAGAGGAAACAAGTCTTGAATTGGTATTGAGCAATGAATGGGATGTGGTCCAAAGTGTTATGACAGCAGAATCACGTTATAGTTGTTATCATAACGTACTGAGACTGAACATCCGTGTCGGAGCATGGAAAAAATTTCGGTAAGTAATGCTAACTTCAAAAGAAACTTAATAAGAATGAGGAAGCTTGAAGAGCCATAGGAATAAAGTGCCTGAAAACTATTCAAAGCTTGTGTAAATGCTGTATTTTAGAGGTTCAGAGTAAATATATGCTACTCATTTAAAAAATTAAAATTGAAGGGGGATTCTGAGAGCTTGTTAAAGAAATTAAAATCACTACTAAAATGTTTCAAAGGCATCAGAAACAGGACTGCTATCATGGATTTAGGAATGATCCAGCTAGATGTATTTCATTTACCTAGTGCATTGTCTGAAAAAGTAGTTATAGGCTTTTGTTGTATTAAGTTGCAGGGATGGTATCGAGTGAATCTTGCACATAATCTCATAACTTAAAGTATTTATGAAGTGTTCTGCAAGTATGCCTTAAGATAGACTGCAATATTTAAATACATGCTTCCTATGGAAATGTTTGTGACTTTGGGCAGTAGCCAATTTTCAGAATTTAGTAAATGAAATGTTTTTTAAAGAGTGGTGGGAAGAATCCTGACAAATGTCCCTATACACAAGCTTGATTTTGTTACAGTTTAAGAGCAGATTTAGGTATTTTTGTAAGTGAGAGCAAGGATGAAGCCATTGTTTATCAATTCAGTTTTCGATGCAATCTGTTAGTGTGAAAATACCCACAGAAATTCCAATCTCCATGGAAAACTGAGACAGTAATAGTAAATTACAGTATTGTTCTATTCCAGAATGTGATCTGTACTGATTTAAATTTCTAGCAGTTGTGCCATCATCTTCCACGACCCCTTTTAAATTAGGCCATACATGTCGATTCACTAAATGGGCATAAATGTTGATTCTTTCAGGCCTGAAACCGGGCTTTTTGTTTCCCATATCATACTAGCAAGGCTCTTGATGAGGTCTTACCCTTTTGTGAGAAGCGGTATGACCAGTAGTGAATACAGCAAAGTAAGATGGTGTTATTCAGAGTAAACCAACATTTATTATTCAACTGGCCTGCAGCCCATAGACTTCCTACGCTCGTACGGCAAAGCCAAACCTTGACGTGCAGCTCATCTGTACTAGGAAGTCAGTGCAGAATACTAGGTTGTAAAACTGGAATACAGAAGCTATCCCGCATGAATGTTTTTGGCCTTTAATGAGGGATATCTTTTTGTTGTGCAACTTGTTCACTTCCAGTTGGAGTGCACGGCTGTTAAGTATATCCAAAAGGGGAATTAATGTAGAGTAGCTGATGCTTTGTGAATTTGCACCCCGAGGTCCTGAGTTCTCTGTACAGACAAGCCTTGAAGAGTACTATGGCTTTCCTACGTGACAAGTATTCAGATTAATTTTTTCCTTGGATCTTGTCTCCCCTTCTTTTGAGCATAGAAAAGTTAAGGCCTGAGTGCTTTTTTCCAAGCTCTTTATGACCAACTGCTCATTAATTTCATGTTAAGTCATTGGGACTTCTGTTATCTCTCCCAAGGTATTGCTTCTCTGAATTATTTACTTGATTTTAAAGGTGTTTTTCCTTTCTAGCTTTCATCTGACTCTGGTAACTGAAAATCGAGTTATGACTAGGATTTTTTTTCTCTTTGTCTGTGTATGATAAAAACCTCTCTCTTGATCTATACCACTCTCACTACCAATGCTACTTGAATAGCATTCAGCAATTTTACAGGCTAACATTGATATTTTCAGTTTACAGATCAGACTGATTGAATACAAATATGATCTAGCCCATTAATTTGTGACATTAAAAAAATAAAATCACTTGACTGAATACATGTGAAGCAAATTTTTATTCCAATAAAATGATAGGACTTTCATGTCTTCATGCTGTTGTCAGTGGTTTGACATTCATATTTGATTTGTGTTTGGCAATATAAAATGCACTCTTTCACTTTATCAATATGCTGGAAAATAGCTGATTCTAACCATTTATTTCCCCTTCTCTTCCTCCCATTTTCCTGATCATTTCTTTTTAATTTAACATTTGTCCTATGCACAAAGGAACATCAGCAGACTTTCTGTTAGTGAGTCTTTGAAACAGTAAGAGATAAGAAGTGTGCTTTGGTCAGCAAGGCACCCTAATTATGAAGTTGGAGGTGCTGGACTGGGAAGAGCTGTATATTTTGTGTTCAGAGGCCAAATGTCCTGCTCAAATGGGCGTCAGCCAGAGTGCAGCCTTGAAAATGAAGTTTCTTCAAAGCTGCCAGTACTGAGCTCTGGGATTTGAGCAGGAAGAACAGACAGTCTCTCATCTGGTAGTATCTGTACTCTTGTTCTACAGAGTTCATTTTCTAATAAACAGAGAAATCCTTATTGAGCTGAGATTSCAGTGGGAACTTGTGGTTTGATCAAGGTCTGCAGCTTAATGAATCGTTCTGGTTAATAATTAATCAAGCAAATAGCATAATACAAGGTTTCAGTAATTTGCTTAGATATCTATCTGAACAGCATTTCAGAGGTTACGTAATGTTTACAGAAGAAGAAAGTCCCCTTTCCTAACTCATTATTTCTAGTCCATCCTATTATTGTTAGTTAATCTTCCTGCAACTCAATAGTGCCTCTCATGAAATTCATCCCAAGGCATTTCGCAAAATGAATGGGATTAAATAGCTCAAATATTGAAGAGCAAGCCAAGTTAAACAAGTAGAAGAGATAAAAGCAGACACCGTGTTGGTATGGCAAACAGAATGAGGGAGGGAATTCAGGATCTGAAGACCTCGACAGCCAGAAAGCTCAGGACTGCAGGATCTTGCCTGGAAGAACAACAGACAGGCCAGTGGCTGAGACCAGCAGATCTGGTTTGAGTTACTGTCTTTTACCCTGGGACAACAATGAAAAAACTGTTCAGGAATCTCATACTGTATTTTTCTTTTTTGTTTGTTTGTTTTATGTCACGAAAATATCATAGGACCACTGTTTACTACTTAACATTTCACAGAGCTGTTAAAAAATATATATAAAGTGTCTGATATGATAATAATCTTAACAGCTGAATGTTKCCCCAGTTGATACTTGTATGGCTGTTGTAGCCGTAAGCATGTTGTATGGAGGGATCAGATTGAGCTAGTTTAGTGTGCCATTGGATCTATCATTTGTTTGAAGGAAGTTGTGAGACTTTCTTGGGGGAGGACAGGTAATATAAAGGGAGGCTATTCATAATTTTAGCTTCTATTTTAAAAAGGAATGTTGTTTCCAGGATTTACATTTTGTAGTGGGACCTTAAACCTGGTCTAAATGTATTTAATGCCTGCCCACATATTCAGGAGTCTAAACAATATGATAATAGGAGCCATATTCTGACAATTTACTGTGCAATAGCCGGGGCTACAGACCACATGGTTTATTTTGTAAGAATATTTTATCTTGTGACCTTAGAAAATAGCCCCTTTATACTTGTCTTGTATTTGTAAATCTCAGTCATGTTCTGCTTAGGTATATTTAGCATAGGCTGATGTTTGTTGTGAAATGAACTTGGGAAGAGCATAAAAACAATTATTTGATCATCTGCGAGTGATAGATCATGGCAGTGCAGATATGAGTTTTTTCAATTTGGGGAAAGGGATCTATGCAATTAAGGCATTGATCTGTTAATATTTTTCCATTGTTGTGAGAATAAGAATTCAAGAATTGAACCGAAGTTTTTCAAAAGAAAATTAACATCTTTTAGAAAAAAAAAACAATGATAAAACAGTAAATATTCAGGAAACAAAACTAGACCTTGTAAAGGAACCTTTGTGTAGTATATTACCTGCTGTAGGAGGTAAAAGATAAGGTGAAATGTGCAGTCTTTCTCTCTACTCATTCTGCTGGTATCCCTACAATAGTCTGCCTTGCTAACCTAGTAGCAACRTCACTGCTGTGCTCTGGGTTTACTATTGCAGGAGAGAGTTTGAGAAAGAAAACTTTCCGTATTGTAACTTACACCTTGAGAAGTCAGTTTGGGCATTTTGAAAGGCAGGACTAATAAGGTGTGAAATGCTTTGTGTGTGGTTTGTGTGGGGTTTTTTTGTTGTTGTTTTTTTTAACGCTATCAAAAAAAATTTCTGAATAATTTTCCTGAAACGCCTTGCTGAACATCTGTTCTAGTTAACCATCACCAAGGAAGCTTTGGGATACCACATGACAAGATGAGCTAGGGAATCCATCAACACAGCCGTGTGTTAGAGCTATGAATGTTGTAAAAGAAATGTCAAGGAAGTTTTACTTGGATCTTTTTCCTTTTTATCTTTATTCTGTGAAACAGTGAGGCTTCTGTACTCCTGCTGTTCATTTGTTAGGTAAAGCTGATGGGTGGACATCTTTTTGAGCCACCRACCAATTTCAGATAAAAGTGGTAGAAGCCTCTTGCATTCTGTCAGCTCTCGTGTAAGTGGGCTGGGTGGAGTACAAAGACCAAATTAGCTCAGCCAAAATGTTGCTTTGTGTATTCCATTCAGCAGCTGTGCATTTGCACAGCTCTTCAGTTTCATTTTTTTCTTGGGAAGCAATGCAGCCCTGCTGCAGGGTCAGAGGGGGTTAGAATTGCTGTGATGCAGGGAGGTGAGATGAGTGTAAATCCACAGGTAATTAAGCTTCATTATGTTCACTGCTCATGACATAACTAGTTTTACTAGGTACTGTACTTCTCTTGTGGTCTCTTACTAGACAAAACTAAAATGGTTTGACTTGCAGCACTGAAAAAAATTATTATTTTGTTTCCCAAGTTTGGCAGTTTGGGGCTGCGTGATATAGGTAGGTTTTACCGATATTTTCCCTCAAAGTAGACATTCAGTGTGCTATAGATTTGGTATTGTGAGTGGGTGATTGTTGGGCATCTTATAGTTAATTAGAGCTTTTAGTAGTTACGGCTCTCACTGCAGTAGAATTTACTCTTCAGTGCTCTGTGTTTTGACACAGTTTCATTGTTGAGTTAAAAAAAATCAGAGTAGAAGTATGCTGTGCTGTTCCTGTTTTATATAGAAATAAGGCTTTCTAGTGTTCAATGCGCTCAACTTTCATGTCAGGTCAAACCACTGCTTTTTGACTTGCTGATCTCCTTCGAGCTAATACCTTTTTGTGTGCTGAATTTTTCCTGTGTATGTCTTTCCTGTAAAAGATGTATGATAGTGCCTGTTTTCCCCAGTAGGTTATGAAACTTATATGCCCTTTGATATCTTCAGAAGGAAGATACCTACAGAATGTGAAATGTGTTTTTTGAAACTGTTCACTGTATGTGATTTCTTAAAAATGTGTCTTATAGGTATGCTATTCTTTGTGGACAGTTATCAGAACATGAGAGCATTCAGAAGCGCATTCAAGTTGGGTATGTTTTTAAGGTGAGTAACAAAGGACATGCTGTTCTTGTGTGAGTGTTTAACAATGTTTATAGCAGTAAGCTAGGAAAATAGGTTTAAGCTCTCATTAGAGAAGTGATAGATCTTAAAGGGAGAGAATGCTTGGTGGGTGATGTGGGCTGGGGAAGGTGATTCCCAGTGATGCGGTCAGCATCTGTGATGGGGTTGACTGGGTCTGGCTGTGCGCTCGTGCATACTATAATCTCAGAAAAAGAGGAGGAATAAAGTTCTTGCAAATAAAATATATGTATACCCATGGGAAAACTGAGAACTTTAAACATGACATTACCATGTGGTAATTAGATACTGCACCAGCTTTTTCTCAGTAATTGCCTGCGAGTGTGCTTGTACCCTTTAGTAAATGCAAAGTAGTTAATCTTTCACAGAGTGCTTAGCTGCCTCAAATTCCTTTATTTACGTTTCATCCTCAACAAGGATATTATAGGATGAGAGGATGCACCTGAAACAGTTACTACAGAACAGGCCATGTATAATTATTACCTGGCTCTAAAAAGGTAGTAGAGTAAAATGAAGGGCAGCTTCATTTTTTGTGTGTAGTAATTCTTGTTTCTAAGGCTGATAATGCTGGTTTTCTATGATCGCTGAAACCACTTTAAGAAATTTCTAATCTCTTCATAGCTGTGATTTTATTGATCACTGGCATTTAAATTGTGGACTTTCTCCTTCCTTTCCTCCTTCCACATAAGTTCATCTGTTCTTGTGGACTTTATGTTTGCTTATAACAAGTATGTAATGTATGTTGGTGGTGATTTTCCATAGGAACACATTGATAAAGCAATTTCACTGAAACCGGATGATCCGAAGTCTTACTATCTTTTGGGCAGGTGGTGTTACCAGGTAAAATAGTTCATTACTCTTTTCTTACTGTTTTCTTCCTTGGAATTTGATGTTTGGATGAAAGATATGCGGATTTAAACCACCAGCCATAAGCCTTGAGCAAGTTCTGTGCAGTTGCTGAATTCAGATATTGCATCAAAAAGTATGGGTAGAATTGTGTGGAAATGTCTTAGTGGCTTGAAGAAAGAGCTTAAAAGTTACATTTGTGTGGGGTCTGGAAACTCTTCATTTCAGTCCTGAAACAATGCCAAGAAGAGCACCCCGCTGATGATATGAATGCTGTAAGTATATTGCATTCAGAAACCTCGAATACTGTAAAGGCTAATGTTCACTGTTCCGAAGGTATGTCTCATTCAGAATCTCTCTCATCTTTCCATCTAAGGTGTTTTTTTAACTGTAATTGAGAAGCCTTAGGCAGTCCATCTCCTTATTGTCCTCCTGCTGAACCTAAAATTAATACCTTCATACTGTTTTACCACTTGAAGTCCTAGGTTGGTAGAGGATTTTAATGAGAATTTATGTGAGCTCAGGTCCCACAATAGTAAGAGAGAATACTATGGAAATGCTTAGTTGATAATCAGGACAAATGCTTGCTGAGTGTGTTTTCCATGTGTTGCTCTGTACTAATGATCAAAAGCTAGAAAGTAGAGAAAGGTTTGTGGTACTGAAACCCTGCTGAAGCTTTTTAAAGCTCTGACATGAAGAATGCTTTTTCTTATTGGCAAGGTCATTTGCTCTTGCTGTTGTAATACTTCTGTCCTTGAATCAACAAAAGGCTTTTAAAGTACTTGCTGTACCTCACTTGAACAGATTAAAAGTTACTGTTTTTTTGGGTTTTTTTTTTTGCTGTTTCACTTATTTTCACCATTCTGCTCCTCCTCTTCTCCTTTTTTTTGTCTCTTTCCCAGATGGCAGCAGTTTGCTAAAAGTATTATTTCTGAACTGCCAAAAAGTGAAGTTCTAGGGGGTTTGGGTCTCCTGACTTAGCTTTTTAGTCATTGCAGGGAGCTAGGGAGGTGGAACGGCAAAGAATGGTACAGGAAAAGCACTAGCTGCACACTAGCTCATGCTTTTTACTGTTTCCCATGCTTTACTCAGTAAAAACAGACTACCTTCAATCCTTTAAGCACATATGGATGTGATCAAGGATATATCAGGGCTGGCGAGAGCTTCTGCATAAACCATATCTGTATAATCCTTTGCATGTGTTTCCTCTGCCCTTGCTACATAAAGTATTGGAGGTATTGGAAGAAGTGTGCCAGCTGCTCTATAATTCTTGGCATTCTTGACAAGGAAAAGCTTGGAGTCAAATACCATAAATCAGATTTAGTGCCTATAAAAAGAAATAAGAGTTTGCAGTAACTATCTACTTTTCAGTTTATACAATTTGAAAGTGCTTTGCTGCTGTCAAAAATGAAGTCACATTGCAGAGATTGTGGCTGAGATAATTGACACAGATAATTACTAGCTGATCCAGTGGAAGCTGCTGGCTCCTTATTCTATTGTTGACTTGCTGCTCAGCCTTACTACTCTTATAGCTGCAGAAGCTATAAAACTAAGGCAGATATTTGTAGAAATATGTTAGTACTCCTGGTGTTCTGCATATTGTGAGAGTTATACAGTACTAAGTGAAGAAGGTATTATCAGAAGTTACAATTGTATGCTTCCCTTCCTCCATTGTAATCTCAGAGTTTTTTTATTAGAAGCTGGGAGCAGGACAGTAAGATTTCATGGAATGGTTATAATAGCTACCTACTCAAAGTATGAATGTGTGTTGGTGGGAAGACTGTCTCTTTTGAGGGATCTTTGGTGAGGACAAGTTCTTACGCAGGATTTAATCTGGGAGACAGGACGACTGCATGTGTGGATTTGCTCTGATGCATAGGTCAGAACTGCCAGGAACTGGTATGATTGCAATAAGGTGGGTTTGGATTTTAGACCATCCACACTGTTGCCCTGCAGCAATATCCAGTTGTAAAGACAAATCTTATTTGGAGCATTCTGCATGTGGCTGCTGATGTGTGCAAAATGTGACTTGTAGTATAAGCTAGGGACAAGAACAAGCAAATTGGGTTTAATTCTGTAGCTGCACTTGTATACTTGATCAGAATCTGCTAACACTATCGTGATTTTTTGGCTTTCTCCGAGGTCCATGAGACAGCTACATAAAACTGGATAGTTCATTGTCTTTGTATCCTTTTGCATATGCTTTATGTGTGTGGTAGGTTTGATAGTTTCATCTTTTTTTGCAGGTTTCCCATCTGGGATGGCTTGAAAAAAAGACTGCTGCTGCTTTGTTTGAAGCCCCTCCTACAGCCACTGTACAAGATGCACTGCAAAATTTTTTAAGGGTACTGAAATCTGATAAGCAAGGGAATCACTCAGCTGACAAATATGATCACAAATGTGGAATTTGAGTACCTATGTTCTATGTAAATGCAACAGTCTCCAAATGTCCCATGATACATCTCCATTGACTAGAATCTGAAGAGGAAAAGCTGGCGAAAGCAAAAATTTTGGAGCCTATGTTTTAGAATAGGCTGACAGAAAAAAGCGTTCTGAAGACCACAGAGTTAGATCCAAAGTGCTCAGAGGATTTTGTCTTTCCATTTAAAAACTGCAAAAAGGAATGGTACAGTGCTTAATATGCATATGGTCTAGACTCCTTTCTTGGTCTGTAAGAGCTGTTTGAACTCATCCATGGCAAAACTGGCAGAGATATTCCTAACATTCTCCCTTTTATATTTCTCTCGGAGTATTTTATAAGAAGGCTGTCTTATTAGGTCCAGCTTCTCAATTGGAACTTTTGAACCTGACTTCTTTAAGCTTTCAGGGACACATTTCTTATGTACTTCTACACAGTATTTCCTAAAACGCAGGAATCCTAATTCTACCCTCTAGATGGCTACCCCCCCCCCATCCAGTTGATGAAAATGTATTTAAGACACGGCCTGAGTCACATTTGTGAGCATATAGCTCTTGCTTGTTGCTAGGGTCTGCACAATATGAATGAGTTAAACAGGTGGTCTTTGGCTGTATTTGTGAGAACTACTCTTGAGTACCTCTAATGAAGTGTTACAGAAATAAATTACCCTGTCACTTTATAAATTGTAGATTGGGCCAACAGTTCTTCTAAGTATCAGAGAATATCACACTATTCTCAGTTGCTTATAATTTGCCAAAAATGTAATTGAGATGAAAGCTTGTGATAGGTGTCTGCCTGAGGCTATATCCTTTTGAAAATTTTTGCCAAAATGATTAAATTGTTTCAGAGTAGGTTTGAGGCAGTGTTCCATTTCTGTCCATTGGAATTAAAAAAAAAAAAAAAAAAACTTGTCATTTTTGTTGACACTGTGATTTGTGGCACTCTGATTTGAAACAGGAACTTGAATTTTTCTGAGGTTTAGCTTTGGTCAAATATGGAGAGAATTTTAAAAGGATGCAAAAGCATCCCTCTGGAAGATAATTATACCCTTGAAAAGTGCAGTTCCCATATGCTCAGCAGAGTCAATCTCAGGTTTTGGCCACAGTCAGTGTGCTTCAGAGGAATAGAGGTCTTCCTGAAAATTGCAGCTCTGGGGTGGTCACAGGCTGAACTAGGTCTAAGTCCAGAAAACAGCACTCAAGACAGGGACATTGTCTCTCTTGTGTTCTTAGTGCTTCTCCTGAGGGGCCCAGGCATCTTGACAGAGGACGTTTAATTTGAATGCAGATGGAATAAGGTCAAGCCAAGGGTTGATAGTAGTAACATATTGGAAGAAAGGTGCTTGGAGAGTGATGCCTGGAACTGAAATGAAGGAGAGAAAGCAGAAGGGCATTAGTGATTAGAAACTGGGAACTAGTAAGTGGGAAGTGGAAAATAGAAGATTTGGGAAAGATTCCTGAGCTTTGGCACCAGTATGTTCAGGAGAAGGCAAAATGGATGAGACTGGTCTGGCAAGGATATATACACACATGCTGGAGGAAGTAGTGAAGGTTGCACAGGCGGTCATGGTTCTGAGTTTCTCTTAGCTTCTGAATGCTTGATTTCACAACCTTGGCAGCCTGTTATGAATGTTGCTCAGGGAATCACAGGCACTTTATGAGAATCTGAGGACTTTACTAACCAAGTCAGGCTCACCTATGTAAAATTCTTAAACTGATTTGTATATTTAAATTGGGGTCTGCTGATCTAATTTAACTATTTTTTTTCTAAAGAGATACAACAAACTTAATATAGGCATTAAATGTTTAAACTGTCCTTTGTATATCCTCACGTCTGCTTTTCTCTGCCCTGTCCCACCCTCCTCTCTGTTCTTTGTAGGTTGAGGAGTTGAGCCCAGGATTTTCCAAAGCAGGAAGAGTATATATTGCCAAGGTAACCACTAACCTCTCTTGCTAGACTTGTTGCTTGATTTAGTTCAGTCATATGCTTCTAGGATAAGAAATATTTGTATTAAAATTTTATATATACAAAACATTTTACATGTGTGTAGCACTTCTCATCTAAATATCTTAAATTATTTTATTCAGAAGCAACATTTTGTAAGTTAACAACATGCCTATTTTAAAAAAGGGCAAATCATCTAGTGCAGATGTATTAAAAACCACTTTTGGGGAGGATTTTGCCTTTAAGTAATCCTGTGGAGCATCCTTCTTGGTTTTTAAAAGGTAAAATTCTCTATAAAGTGTCAACGGTGACTTCTAAACAACAGGTTAGAGGTTTAATCCCACCACCACCTTGAATTTCTAAGGTGTGTCCTGGAAGAGGGTCATGGGAAAAAGTAAAGTATGCTGTATGTTTCTATTTTGCCAGCACAGATGGCAGTCTTAAGAGGTGATTAAATTAACAGTGACTGGGCTGGTCTGAAGCTGGAGCTCTGAAGATCTTTGTCTTTGCATTGAGGGAATATATAATATTTTTATGGTAATTACAAGCATGATTAACTTTTACTGCTGATCTTTTTTTTAGCAACCATTTCCTGTTAACATGCTTATTTCACAGTCCCACGATGCCTCCATAACTCACTAGGCACCAAAAACCATAGGACTTTCCTATACCAGAAGGATGACTGTTTCTGTACTGTTGGAGGAGAGTTCAAGCCAAAAAAAGAATGTTTCTCACCTATTGTGAAACCTGAGACCTGTAAATATGATACTGTGCTTGCAATTGGACCTCATTTTCAAAGGCCTAGGGAAGAAAAGAGCATCATTAAAATGATGTGCTGACTGTATTGAGGTTTCACGATGAAAATGATACAAGGAATAATGACCGTATAAGTGGAAATAGAAATGGACTGGGGAAATGGTGAAAAGCAGAGGGAGACCTTAAAATGCCCCACTGAAAAAGCAACCTCCTCTCCCCAAAGAAAACCGAAAAAAAGGAAATCTAGTATTCCATGATATGATAGTGTTTATAACGCTTTGTGAATGAAAGATACTGCAGGAAATGTCAGAAGCCTGAAACTGTGTAGTATGAATGCTTAAAAAGTAGAAGTAGCCCTTTTTATCAATTGCTAGGTGCCTTCTATAATTGCTCAGTTACTTTTTCCTGCCTGCTGTCTCTTCTCACATTGTTGTTTTTTCTTTACAGTGCTATAGGGACCTGGGGAATAACTCTGCAGCTCTTCTCTGGATGAATCTTGCTTCAGAGCTGCCAGTTAATACAAAAGAGGTAGCAGTCACTGCTGTTTATTTTCCTGACACTGGAATATGATTATTTACCAAGAAAATAAACTAAAATTAATTTTATGTTGTATGCATTTGACCCATCACATCAAATGAGATTATGTAAAATCTTCCATGTATGTGCTAAAGTGACAAAAATAATCATGGGGAAATTTTGGAAATCCCAATCAGATAATTTAACGTTGAGGGTTTCCCTGGATATCTGATTGTGAATGTGGGTTCCCTAGGCCATTCAACACAGTATGATCAATTTGAATTAAAATAATGTGTTAACTAGTAAAAATAAGCTGAATGATAGTCACTTTAAGACCTTATCAAACTACTTCAGATACCCTGAATTAGGTTTAAACAATTTAAAGATGTAGACTTCTCCCTACCCCAGTCTTTCAGTGGTTCTTATTTGTCACTTGGAGTTGAAGCTAAAAGTTCCTGTATGTACTTCCTCTCTGCTCTTGGAAAATGGAAAGAGAATTCCCTTACAAGTTTACAAGTTAGCCAAATTATATTCTTGGGTGTTACGAGTCTGTTTCAACAAAAGTAGAATGGGTCCAGAAATTTAAGGTATTTCTTTTGAAAAAAGTGCAGTAACCACAGGTTGGTGGTGAGCTGCTTTTGGTTTCAGAGATAAAGTAGTTTTTTAAGAGAAGTTCCAGTCTGCAAGCCCAGGCTTTATTGGAATTTGTTCCTTAGCATGGACTCTTTTCCTTCCTTCGGACCTACTGTCAGAATGCCTAAAGCCAGCCAGCAAAATAATGAAAAATATTAAGTAGTTGAGAGTATGTCCAATATGGATGGATAACTTAGCAGCTATAGCAAACAAAAAGGTGGAAAGAAAGTTGGCCAAAAGCATAATGAAATACAGTTTAGTCATTTTATGTAAGATGTTATTTACTAGCTTTATGAAATTTAGAAAATGTTTTCTCTCAAACATAGTAAGACATATTTTTCCCTTTCTGCATGGTTGTTTCCCCTGTTTAAAGTGGCACTACACTTTCTGGTGTGATGACTTTACCTAGTTCATAAGCTTAAATGACCTCATCTATCCTCTATGCGACTTTGCCAGTATTTCAAATTCAACTTGGAATCCAAAGGCAAGTCATGGGCTCTTTGTCTTATATTAGCATGATAGCTGATCAGAAAATTTCCAAGAAAAAATAACTTTATGGAAATATGGGGAGTCTGAACTTCTGTTATATTAAAATTCCCCTGGTGTCCTTGCCAGTATAAGCTGTTGGAAAGCTCTGCTTTTCAAGTCTTTGGGCCTAGAGCACTCCGTGATGTGATCTGCTCTACTTTAGGATCCCAGACTCCTTGCTGTCACACCCATATTGGATCCCGATATTACAATAGGAAGCCTGAAAGCCTTGAAATAGTCATGGAGCACTGCTGTGAATTTGGAAATGATGACTTGAGCTGAGGCTCAAAATTTAAATTCCTAATTTTGCAGAGTGGAAGRTGAAGAATACCTGAAATGGGCTTCCATGCCTCACAGACAGCTTGCTGTTAGTCTGTCCTGGCATCAGGGATCCCAGGGCTTCCGGATTCATAAATCAGTTGTCCTGTGAGTGACATGGCTGAGAATGCAAGTTAACTGAGGCTACAGTAGTCTTTAGGATTTTCTCAACAGAGGCAGCAGTGTTGCCTGTCCTGGCAGCTGGCAGATAAATTTGATGTGATTCTAAACTATGTCACTGTTTCTCATTGCTGAATGGCCACGATGAAGCCAACTTACTGCTGCTGTTCAGAATAGACAGTGATGAAAATGTGTAAAGAGTCATGTTGCTTTTACTCATCAGCTCCTGGAATTTCCAAGAAACATACCTCACTGGTGACAGAGGCTTGATGGTGGGGTGGTTTATCTGGGTTTCATATCAACCATTCTAGACATGTAGACAGACCCAGACTGAATTCCTTCAAACCAGATAGACTCTAACAGGGCTTAGAAGTCCAGCATAACACCATGCAAGTACTCTGGTGCTTCTAGGGTCAGGTTGTAGACACATTTGAATGCCCTGCACAAATTCAGCAGGTCTAATTAGCTGCAACTCATAAATTGGCATTTCTGCAAAACCACTGAGCACTTGCAGTACGCTGCACGGTGTGCTGGTTTGGGGGAAGGTTTATTAGGTCAGGCACTGTTGTGTGTAGCCAGCTTAATTCAGTTGGGTGCGCTTAAGCTATGTGGTTGTCTTAGGGCTGGAGTGCTGTGTTACTTGTTCTAATTACCTGCGTGGCTTTGGAGGAGCAGCCTGGATCTAACTGTGCTGGTGCCAAGTCAGCTTCTCAGCTCCTCTAGGCTGGAACTGATTGTCTGGATGTTTCTGCTGTGTGCTGCTCACCATCTGTGGGGTTTTTGTTTGTTTTTTACCTAGGATATTCCAGCTCTTCCATTACTTTTACAAGGTTATGGAGAATAGACTGTATTGTGTTTCAGAAAGTGCTGTGTGACAGTATTTCCCAACTGGGAGTTCTTTTTTGCACTTTATATTTCCTGTTAAGCAAAAACTGTATAGAAGGTGCTATCAAATTACTGCTGGTTAGAAACTGATTAAAAACATGGCAGCTTTTGGTTTTAATCAGATGCTCTTTGCATTATCATGAAAAATGCAAGTGAAGTAATGTAAACAGGTCCTCCAGAATTTACTCCTTCATCCTTAGTCTGACAGAATAAACATTTTGGATGTAAGGCAGCATTATAAATATATGCAGCATTTTCCTGATACTCAGTTTTTAAAGCCATAATTAGTCTTTGTGTTGCTACACTGAAAGTATTGTGCTGAGATTCAAACCACAAGCATGCAAGTCTTGGCCAACCATCTGGCAGYGTGCTGACTTGCCTGTGCTACCACCTGCAGGGCACTACCCAGTACTACATAAATTACTTGGGTACTGTATGCTGCCAAATCTAGGGAAGCCAAGGTATCAAGCAGAAGAATTCCATCCTTCCAGAAGGAAATATCCTAGCTCTACCAAATGAGTAGCTTCCTCACTAGAGACTGATTAGAAAATGCTCTAGACAGAGTTAGAATGGTATATCTGTTAAATAGGAACAGGACCCTTTTCCAAAAGAACAAGGAGTACCTGTATTGGAGGCATATGAACTTAATCAGAAAAGCACTGAGATTTTCAGGAAACCGGGAGAAAGCTAGGGGCAGAAAAGCCATGAATTCTCAATTCTCTCTTCTCATCTGAAATTAAAAGAAAAATGGGAGTTTAGTAAGGAAGCCAATACTTAAGTGGCTTTAACGGCTTAAGTTTTTGCAAACATTAGTTCTCTTCATCTCAAAGAGGCAATCTAACAACTTCCATCATATAGAGAAGCAAGAAAGAAGGAACTTCTCCAGCGTAAGAAAGTCAGTGAGAGAGCAAAGGATAGAATTTTGCTACCCTAATTCTCCGTTCTTTTCTCAAAAGGAAACATAAGAAAATCTCTCTTTAATACTTGGGAAAACTTAAATAGATGTCAAAGACAGTCATGTTCAGAATGTACAATAATGTTCAGTAACATACAGAAAAAGAACCATTGGGAAGAGATGGGGGTTGGAAGAGGTATTTAAAACCTGTTATGGGGTTGCAGAAGAAAAGGGAAATTGAGTTTTCTTTTCTAATTAAGTTAGGCTGCATATTTATCAGTTCTTTTATTGCATTTCCAGGATGCAGAAAGCAAGAGAGAACTTGAAGAGATGCAGTTAATCTGGGAAGAATAAGTGTTTAAGAGCTCGTTCCATTTGATACTACACAGACAGTAAAATTCCAGTTAAAGAGATTTCATGATCCTGACAAAGTTGATTGCACTTCATGGATAAGCCACAAGAGTTTACAAGAAAAACACATGGCAGTCTCATCAGCAGTTCCAGGAAAAGATCTTGCTGGGATTTAATCAGATAAAAATTTTGATCGTCTGTTTCCCTCCTTTACTGAACTGGATATTTTTGATTTAAAAATTAGATCAGCTAATTGTGTTCATTAGCTTCTGGTTATCTCCTACATGATTCTGACTTTCACATTCACTTAATGTAAACTTCTCAAAAAAATTTATTGCACAAATTCTGCATATGTAACAAACTGTCACAACGATGCCATCTGGGAAATGCAATTGTTTTTTACAGGACAAACTGAACTTCAGGTCTACTTGCTGGTGAGCTCAACTGATTCCTGAGGGAGCCTTCAGCTGAGATTTTTTTTCTGATTAACTATTTTGACTTTTCCTTAAAATACTATATTAATGTAATCAGTTGAAATAACAGATTATGTGTCACTTGCATAGATGTTTCAGTGAGATGAAGTTTAGAGCCATTCTGATCAGTGGTCTATCTACCACTGTTTTTTATCAGTCTGATGCACTGAAGGCAGTGGGATGTTCTTACTTCCCTCAGCATACTTACTCAGATGGGCAGGGACACTATGATACTAGATAAAGGTAACTACAAAAAAAAGACTACAATGCCTTAGAAAAGTGAGTTGTCAGGCCTTTCTTCCTTGCTGTGAAAATATTGATGATATTGAAAACACTCTTCTGTTTTTCATTTCCAAGTATGCCTAACTGCCTATTGGTTTTCCACTGAGCAGAAACCAGCACTGCTCAGTGTAGTGAGTTACTGTCAAGGGATCAATGAGATCATCTTTGCAATATGAAATCTGTTTTTAAGAGAAACATTAATTTCATTGGAGAAATGAGTAATACGATTTTAAATTTTAGGACTTCCTCCCGGTGATGTTACTCTTTTCATTCAAATGAGAGCAAAAGCTTTGTGTGTTCCTCTGAACTATGCTGCTATGGTTTAGATATAATAGCTTAGTTTGAAAAGCAGTTATTTATCTGTGACACATTTGCTACAGGAAAAGGAATATTCTGTGATAGAACTGACAGTTCAATGAAATGTTCTTCCACTGGTTCTTGCTGACTAACACAATGACACTGGAAAAAATAAAGCTGACAACTGACTTGTTCTGTCAGGTTCTAGATACGAAAAACAAAAGGTAAACTGTGCTGTACACTGAAAAAAATGTTGAAGCAAAAACTGTTTGGTGACTTCCCCAAGAATCTAGCAAGGCTTTCCTTATAGCCTTTTAAATTTCAGCTGGCAGGCAACTGGATGCTTATTTTTTAAGATTTGTTGCGTTTTGCAGTATTGTATCATGTTTAATTTTGCTATAAAGTGTGATTGCAAGAGTGAAACATTCTCAATTGCCTTTTAAGTTGGTTATATGTATGTATTAAGATGATAGTTCTTTTACTTCATGCAAATAAAATTGAAGGGGAAATGCGTAGCAAAATCAAGCTCAAAAACTTCTCATTTTCTAGATTTGGCACTTTTTAGTTCGGTTTTTGTCCAAACTAATCCCTTTAAAATTTTGAGGCTGAACTGTCTTGTGAGATCCAAGCAAATGCAGAATTAGTTTTATGTGCTTGAAACTATAAAAATTGATACCTTAAATGAAGCGCTGAATTCTAAGAGACCCAACTTGGTCACTAATTTTTTTTTGTGCAAAGCTCTCCTCCTGATCAGCAGACACTAGATTTTCATTGCAGGACTCTCTAATACTTAATGTATGCTCTTCTCTTCAGTTCATTCAGTGGAATGATCAGGCTGTCTTTTTTGCTTCATATGAGCACATTATATGAATCTGTCCTGTTTTGAATATTTCCCAGTGGATGACCATATGGGTCTTCTAAACACCCAGTCTTTAATATTTGCACAAAGTTTTAATTTTTTTTCTTTTTGGTTGCTTAAACCAATCTGTGAAATCCAGATTCTCAACACTGATTTCCAAAAGACGATGTTCAGCTACTTGATCCTTTCACGGAAGGTCTGCAGGTGTTTTTCTGGGGTGAACTAATAACAGCTCACAAAACAAAGCAGTTGCTGAATGAGGGGTACTTGTGGTACCCCTAAAAGTAGCAGGGCACCCAGGTACCCTTACCTACCAGCAAGTTCTAGAGTGCTATTAATAAATCATGTTTGTTATTGTGAAATCATGTTTGTTATTGTGTGTTGTTTAAACATTGCTTTCTTCTAAAAGTAAATGGTTTCAGCATATGTAATAGGAAGAGTTGGGAAAAAGAAACATTTATAATACCAAGAGTTGGTAGCTTTGCTTATCTGCAAACAAGTGCAAGCCTTCAGCTGTTCTTTAACTTGTCAAAACATTAAACTGTTTTGAGGAGTCTTTCAATTATGTATTTTTTTGGAAGTAGTTTTCTCTCTGTTTCCAAAGGCATATATTTTAGTTTGACTTTCAGATATTTTATTTGATGTCTACTTCAAAACAACTAAAATCCGAGACTGTAAATCAGTGTAGATGAAGTAGGCTTGAGAAGAGTTGCTGGTTTGTTCTTCCTTTTGCTTACTGCTTTGGATTTTGTACTGGGTTAGTCTTGAATTTTCCACGTGGATGGATCCCATCCCGTTGGTTAGGATGATGGCACTACTCCCATTACCTTTAAAAGGGGTAGGAATGAGGAGAGAATATTTTTAATCAATTACTTGCCAAGGTGACTTATCAGTCTGAAGCACCTCTCTAAACAAGCAACCACTGGTAAAAGTTCACAAGAAGAATGCTTTGGGTTACAGGCTAAGCAAAGCATGTTCTGAAATTGGACCAAAATCCTGGTTTATTTCTGACAGACAATTAAGTAATTTTCTTCATGGGGAGAGAAAATATTTGGTGAAAACATCTCAAAAGATGTATGTAAGGCATATTGGACTGTGACTAGAATCCTTTCTATCTTTGAATAAAAGTAGCTGCTTCTGTAGGGGATAGGGCGATAGAAAATTTGTGTTATTCTTCTCAGTTGGTGTTACTACTTAGATTACTTTACAAGGGCATATTCTTTTAACTCTCATTTATTCTTCTATCTCTGTCCTGTGAATACTTAAAGGTTTATACACATTTGATTGCCTGCTTCACTTTCTATTTTTTTTTTTAAATAGACTTCAGTTTGGGGTTAGAAGAATAGGGTCTGACATTCCACTCGTCTTTGTCCTTTGTTTGCGTGTTCTTGTCCCTTCCTTAGGGTATCTGAAGTTTTGAGGTCTGCTATTCTCGTGTTCGTACAGGAAAGACTTCCTCTGGAGGCACAGCATCTGCCTAAATAGCTGGGGTGGAGATTTGCATTTTACAGATATTTTTCTGGTCTGATGTATCTGCTGGGACCTAATTAATGCATCTCTAAGGACCTGATGAAAGGAGATGACAAAACTTGCAGACCCTTTCAAGTATAGATAAAAGCTATATTTTGCTGTTTTTATTCTGGTCTCCAGGAAGTTACAACATAATGATCAAATGAACCTTTTTAGTTTTTTCTTTTCCTTGCTTGCTATGAATAAGAAGAATGTGATTAATAAACATAATTCTGATAGTATAGCTTTCAGGTTGCTGTGAGGGTAAGGCAAGGCTGTGTAACTAAACATTTTCTGATCAACAATGCTTGGTGGGTTGTGGGGGGGGGTTTGTTTCTTTTGGGGTTTTTTTTGTTTTTTTGTTTTCAGCAGTAGAATTTGAAGCCTCCTCTTGTTAGGCTCTTGGTGTGCAGCCTTTTAATGCATGTTAAGAAGGCTGGCAACAAGGGAAGCCACTCCTGTCACAAGGGGAATGCACTTTAATAGCTTTCAACAACACAGAAATCAAGACTTCTTTTTACATTTGCATATACTTTACTGACCAGTCCCGGAGTACAATGTGAATATCATAAAGATGCGTGCACTGTATACATTCAAGGACCACAAGAAGTTATAAATTTGTATAGTACAATTTTGGTAGAAAGACTCTGCCCTGCTTACTTTAGAAGCCATTCTTCAACTCTTATCACAGGATGAGAGATGATAGTTTTCTGGAACTAGTCTTGTCTTATTTTTAAAACATACCTACCTGTGGTTAATTTACTATGTTAAAGAATAATTGAAGCTGCCTAACTAATTTATCCTCACTGTGCTGTTCTGTTTAAAATAAAGTATTTATGATCTAAGGAGAGAGTGGGCCTGTTTAAAGTTACTTGTGTTGATATCTTGCTCTTTATGTCAATGCATATGTAGGTGAGGAAATCCAACCACCAGGAGAAAATCTGTCTGCAATGTCATTGTATTTGTATGCATGTATGGTATGACAAATACAATAGGAAATTATGGGGAAATAACATATGACAATATTGTTTATATAGCAGTGTTTTGTATATAATAATGTGGGTTACGCCTGTAGCAGATTTTGTATGTAAATATGTTGACTAGTACTTACATTTTTTAAAGGCACCAAAGTAATACAACCACACTCAGTGGTAAATGATGTACTGCAAGGGAAGTTGTTTTTAAATAAATACGTATAATCAGTTGTGACCAGGTGTGAGTATTGTGTTCTGCCTTCATTATCCAAAAGGCCATATTTGTCTTCCCCAGACAGAAGAGACAGCAAGGGAAATTCTCACCCAGAAGACAGCCTTCCAAGCTTTAGTAAGTACYCCTTTGACAGCTTCATCTTTTTAGGATGTGGAGTTAGGGCTGTATGTAGCATTCAACTTGTTTGTAATCTCTTTCCTTTTATTTCCTTCTTGAGGTGAAATTCTAGTGAGCAGACATAGGGCTAGCAGTTGAGCATGGTTAAACCATGATAGCTGTCTTGGAGAGAAGAGACTGGCCAGCCTGGGTGCCAGTTGCACTGGATCACCCTATAGAGAATTGTGATTTGTCAAGCAACAGGAACTGTAACTCCTCTGCTTTGGAGAGAGGAAGAGGACCCTGGAAGCAGAAAATGTGGCTGTATAGGATGAGCCTTATTGCACAGACAGTTTGGTTTAGCCCCAAGGAAGGTGTGACCTACTGAGGAAACTGAGTCAGGAAAGAATGTGAGTTACCTATCCTTATCCTGTCTTATTGTTTAGCATAGATCTGATTTTCTCTTGGACTATCAGATGGTTTTGACTGGTGAAGGACTTTTAAATGTAACATTTTGTAAAGCTTGAGTGYTAAGAGCATAGTGATCAAGTGAATGACAGTTTAGAGCATGTACAAGATAGTAAGTTTGAGAAAGTGTTCTTCAGCAACTTAGACATCTTAGAGAAAAGAGAGGACATGACTATTGGCCCTGTGGCTTAGTACAGTATAGCCTATTCAGAGAAAGTGATTTAAAAGCAGACAAGTTCAGTAATGTAGCTGGTTTCCAATAAAAAGAACATACCAGAGCTGTGACCATCTATCTGATGTGCTGGGAAAGTTCTTACTCAGTATTGGAATAGAAATGTCAACATCACTTTCTACTAAGAAATGGGACAGTCGCCATTCTCACTCCCACCCAGGCTTTGAGATTTCTGCTAAATCAAGATTTCTTTGGTTCAATGACACGTGTGGTTTCCTGATGTGCCTTGGAAATTCCCTAGCAAAAACTGACCTGATCAGATCCTGCTCAGTTGGAGAGAGAACCTGAAGTAGGAGGATTGCATGCAATATGTGCATTCTCATGTTTTTACAGTGATTGTTGCTGCTATGTGACTAACTTTTCCCTTAGGCTGATATGAGTGAGCAGTCACTGTTTTATTCTGAGTTGCTATAGCATAAGCCTGTTTCAAAGTCTCCTGAATATTACAATAAACTGTTTTTTCTTCCAGCTGAAAACACTGATAGAACTAAAATGTACGTAAGTTGACTTTGCTTACGTTGTCCTTTATTCAAAGCACATTCTAAAATCAGAGAAAAAGCTGACCTTAGGGAAACGCTTTCACCATGGGCGGAAAATGATGCCAAAATTGGGGGAAGAAAGAGAGGAGGGAACAAGTCTGACAAAATCACTGTTTGCCCTGACTTAGGAATTAGTTTCAGGTTTTGCACATATAGGCAAACATTGCAGCATCAGTTTGACATGAAAACATGACCTTAATGGCTTATGTAGCTAGAGATTTAGTTCTCTTAATAAGATGTATTTAATTTTTTGCTTCCCAAAAATTAAAAATTGGAGTGGCTCAAGACCCTGAAGGAGGATGAGATAATACAGGATCCTTCTCTGTTTAGGGAGAGTTCTCATCATTAAAATGTGTACCACAGCGAAAGCCGGTTTCTTACTTACTGGGCTCACGTCAAATTGACTGTGAAAAGTTGCATGCCTTTTGGATGAAGTTTTAATAATTGAGTTGTTTACGGAAAGCAAAAAACTCCTAGATCTCTGCAAAATTCCTGTCTCAGTTGTTTGCATACCTACAGTGAATTTTTCAGAAGAAAAGATTAAAAGTAGATTAGTTGCTTTTCTTTTTAGCAAAAGTCTAGTTTTACAGCCAGTTCKCTTGTATGCCTTTTGCTAAATAACAGAGAACATACTTCAGAGTTTCAATGACTAAAACAACTACAGTGGAAGCTGTGCAATACCTGCCTGTTTGCAAAGACAGCTGTAATCTTAGATGAAGAGCCGGAATGAGTTTGGACACAGGGGACTGTAAATACACAATGTATTTCCCAGCATCGCGCTTCTATTGGAGGGGAAAAAAAATCATATTTCCTGGCAGTGTCTCTTTCCCTAAACTTGAAAAATGAGGTGGTCAAAGCATTGCAAAATCATCCGGGTAGTTACCATAAGCAGATTTTCCCCTGCGGAAATAAGAGCTTCAGTCCTATGCTTTGCAAGGCATTGCCGTAAGCTAGTGCAATGGAATGATTTCCATTATGTATAAAACGCATACATCTAAATCTTCAAGATTCAGGTTTGGAGAGCCCCAACTTTAAATGGCTTATACATAGGGTGGACGCAGAGTGATTTTCTTCGCTCCTCATTCAGGCTAGACTCAAGCTAAAAAGGAAACCCAGATGTAGAAGCACAGCTTTGCAAGCAAGGGTGGGATAATCCCATGGCCGTTGACCTGTGCTGTGCATGTGGCCCCCATTTACATTTGCTACGTCCGTAGATGGCACGGCGGTCTCTGCAGTAATTAAGGGCGAAGCATGAAAGTGAGTAATAGCGCTCTCAACTTCAGCCGAGAGTGTTTTTTGTCCTTGTTGGTATTCATTATGTAAAGAGTACGAGAATGTTTAGTTTTAATAATGGGAGGGCCCATGCAAGGGGGTGAATGTAAGGGCGGTCTTATTGTGTCAGCCAGCCTGGTATTCTGCCGCCAGCAGCGGCCAGCTGCACATGTGTAGGGAAGAATATAATACGAGTCACAGAGTGATACTTTATCAGTGTCTTCTCACAGTCTCCAACATCTTAGGGTTTTAGTATTCTCGATGAGTGGTGGCGTCTTTGTGTTTAATAAGCCTGGGTGGATTTTCTTCCAAGAATTAGTTTAAATGCAGTCTTTCAGCAACCAGAGCATCCTCTGACAAGAGGTTTCGCCATCTGCATCATACGTTGTGTACAGAAGCATCTCCTTTGCGTTGACCTTTGAATGTGCTTGGGGTTTTTTGGTGCCCCTAATTCTTGTGCTGGAAGAGACGATTGCCTTTTTGCATTTCCCGCTCAGGATTTTACAGAGCGGTATTCCCCTAGTGCTCTCTTTTCCAGTGTGATGAATGTAGTCTATGTAGGCATTGCTTGTAAAGGAGCTATTCCACCCCTTTGGTCGTCTTTACCTTTTTGTGGGGGAGAAAGGAGCGAAACTGCACATGGTGTTTAACATGCAGATGAACTATGGGTTTGCACAGTGTCAGGACAGCAATCTCGTGTTGTGACTTGGACTCAAATTACTGCTGGTTTCTTTACATTATAACAGTTTCCATTAGGTTATGGTAGCCGCGTTGGTTCTATTGACCATAGTGGCATTGCAGTGCAACATGGACTTGACAGTGTCCTCATTCTCTGAGATGACTTAAAGAGGTGGGCTAAGACCTTGCAACTCTTCCGAAATTCATTCCTCCAGTTTAGTTTAACCATAAAGTTTGAATAAATAACTAGTCTGCAGTCCTCGTTGAAAAGGCTGGCTACCAATAAAGGAGCACAGAAGCCTGTAATGTCAGCATCTCTGGAGGATGGAGTTAAGTTTCATGCAAAGAGTCCCTAGCTGGACTATAAAAGCTGGAGATGACTGTCCATGGTGCTGTGGAAAATGGTTGACAAAACTCTGATGGGGCAGTAAATAATGCTGAAATATGGGGGGGGGTTGTTTGTTTTATGACATCTCAAGTGATGGTTTTATCTACCAGGACACAGACATGTATCAAAACCTAGATGAAGAGGAGGAGAAAACTTACATTTCCTTTTAAAACCTAGTATTATGAAACTGTTTTGTGCTCACAGATTTTATCAGACCTTGGAGACTGCTGTCAGAAAGGCAGAGAGATTGTGGAGTCTCCATCCTTGGGAACAGCTGAGGCTGGGCTTGACACAGCCCTGAGCAACCTGCTTTACCTGGCCTTGCTTTGCACAAGCGGATGAACTAGAGACCTCAAGAGGTTCCTTCTCACCTACATCTGTGTGTAATTTTGACAGACAGAAAAGTGTTTCCTTCCCCCTCCCACAAAAGAAAAGAAAAGAAAATCTAGCCTTACCAATTGTGAATGTCTCTGCAGGAGGAAGTTTTCACTACTGGTAAATTATTGCCATTAGGAAATTATTTGTACCATCCTCTGAAACTTCTGCTGGGTGGTCACAGTCTGGCTGCACTGAGATATGCACAGTTGCAGCTTTCTGTGGTTGTTTCTGCCCTCCCTTTTGGACACCATATAAATATGAAGATAACCTGATATAAAGCCACCTCTATAAGCCACCTCTATTAACTTAGGTTGGATGTGTTTACCTGCGCTAGCAATTCAACGACGCATTTTAAAGTAGTGGTAAGAAAGTGCAATAAAGTCAGTGGTATACAAGGCAGTAATAGTTACGGGGAAGTGATTATGTACTTAGTGGGTGTATGTTTGTGCCAAACGAAGGAGGATTTCTTTACAATTGCAGGTCGTACTGCCAGATGTAATTCAAGAATTAAATTTTGGGGCAAGAACATGATTTTGGAGACATATCATGTCCCGTTTCAGCTAAGCGGCTCTATGTAAGCTTTTGGCTGTCCAAAACCTTTTCTCACATCAGGCTGAGGTTTGTAGAGTGAGAAATACCGTTGTCTGTTGGTTGTCCCCTGCATTGCCCTGGGGGAAATGGTATTGGATATGGAAAAGAGGGACCTCAAAGGGCAGCTGCACCCTGGCCAGGGTTTGGGGAAGGGCTGCTGAAGGCATTGGTTGCAGACTCTGGCCAGGGCCCATCTTTGTGTGTCCTACATTTGCCAGGACAGGCCAAGGTAGGTATACCTGAGCAAGGTGATGAAACCAGTGCCAGATTGTGGAGGGGGTGTCTGTAGATGGAAAATGTCACAGACCCCTCTTCTGCAGCACGTGGGTTTTAGGCAGGTGAGATGAGCTTTCCTGGCTGCACATGCGGCCATTTCTCTATCCCAGAGAAGGGGTGAGAAGCTGTGCAAGGACCCTGAATACCTGCCCAAACCTCCTCCTGCACTTGAACCAGAAAAGGGAGATCTGTGCTCTGCCTGCTCATGGGTTAAAATTGCTGGGGCAGAACTGCAGGTCTGGAAGGGATTGTGAGAGGCCACAGGGCTGTCATCCCCACCCTGAGGCAGGATTAAGTCTATCCAGACTGTCCCTGGTAGCTGTTCTTTAAACTCTTCTTAAGCTCCAGTGACAAGACACTCCCCAGCCTCCCTTAGCTTTTGCTTGGCTTCTCTGGACATTGGCAAATGCATTTCTCCTGCATGTCCTACTCCAGCCTTCTGCAGCAACAGATATAGCAAATTACTCCTTGCTCCAGCCTGAGGCAACAGCAGAAGCCACTTAATAACCCTCCTGTGCATCCTGGGAGTGCTCCTGTCATGTTCCCCCCATCTTTTCTAGACAAAACGGTCCCAGCTCTTTTGGTCTTTCCCCAGAGCTCCTGTTTCCCAGCCCCCTGCTCTCCTGGGACTGGCCAGCCCTTCTCCCTGGGTGCCCTGGTCAAAGTGGGGCTCAGTCCTGAGCCAAAACCCCCCCTCCTCTGCCCTGCAGGCAGCACTCCCATTAGCACATCCTGAGCAGGACACCATGGTACTGATTTAGCTGGAGGTGATGGCTGGCTGGAACTGGCACTTTTCCAGCAGAGATGGTGGCAGCATAGAGTAAACACTACTGATCCCTGGGGCTGCTGTGGTCCTGGGAGCACCAGGAGAGCTGCATTTGCCTGCATGGAAGGAGGGAAGCCCCGTGCCATGTGTGAATGATGCTTCCAGCCTCCCCCTGAAGAAAACAAGCAGAGCCAGCTCCTGTGTTAAAGGCTTTTATTGCTGAAGGGCTACAGGGAGTCACTGCAATTAATGCTTGCCTTACAAATAGGCATGGGGAAGCATCACAGAAAAATGCACCTGTGTGCAAAGCAGGCTCCAACACAGACCCCTGGGGTTGCCCGCTGCCAAGGGGACACCTTCTCAGAGCCAAGGAAGTAGGCACCTGCTGCCCCCTGCCCTCACCTTCCCCAGGGCGCCCTGTGGTGGGTGCACGCTTCATGCAGCAGGCAGGGCAAACGCTTGGCTGAGCTCTGCAGGCACGGGGCATGGGGAGTTCACGGGTCGGTCAGCGAGGGGTGCCTCTGCTTCACAGTGACGGTGAAGGGCAGTGGCTTGAGTGCGAGCCCATGGATGCAGTCCATCGTGAGGTGCTCAGCTGGGTTGGCGTAGAAGGAGCACTGGTGGAGAAGGATGGCAGTGAAGAGGAAGATCTGGAGCGTGGAGAGCTGGTCGCCAATGCATCGCCGTTGGCCGGCTGAGAAGATCATAACGCTGCAGGCACGGTCGCGGTCCAGGTGCTGCTGCTCATCCAGGAAGCGTGAGGGGTCGAAGCGCTGGGGGTCATGCCACTTGCGACAGTCGTGGTTCACTGACCACTGGTTGATGAAGACCACGGTGTCCTTGGGGATGTGGAAGCCATCCAGCTCCACATCAGCCGTGGTGGCGTGCGGGATGGTGATGGGCACAAAGCTGCTGTAGCGCAGTGTCTCRTAGATGAAGGCCTCCAGGTGGGGCAGGCTAGGCCGGTCCTCGGCTGTGGGCAGCCGGGTGCGCCCCACCACACGGTCCAGCTCGGCCTGGAGGTCGCACTGGAGCTGCGGATGCTTCAGCAGGAGCAGGAGAACCCAGGAAAGTGCTGTGGACGTGGTGTCCTGCCCAGCGCCAAAGATGTCAGTCATGGCACCCTCCACATCATCGGGCCCGAGCCCGCTCGGGGGCCCGTCACCATGTTCCGCTGCGGCAATCACAGCGTCGCTGACATCGCGGATGATGCCGGGCTTGAAGGTGCGGCGGTGCTGTGCCACCTTGTCACRCACGAAGCCGTGCAACTCCTGGTTGAGGGCCTGGAAGTCGCGGAAGACGCTGCGCACGGGGTTGGGGAAGCGCTGGAGCCAGGGCAACACGTCCACCAGGCTGCCTGCACCTACTGTCTGCCCAAAGCGGTCATTGCGGCCGAGCAGTGCCAGGAACTCGCCGTCGTCATGGCCATAGCGGCGGCCGAAGCACAGCGCGCAGATCACRTTGGCGTTGGCCACCACAAAGAGGGGGCAGGGCTCAAAGTAGGCGCCACCCTGGCTGAGCCGCAGGAAGAGCCGGACGAGGTCCTGCGCCTCGCCCGCCACGTGCTGCTCCACCACCTGTCGGCCCTGGGCGTCTGCCGTGGAGCAGACCCGCAGGGCGGTGTGGGCCAGGCGCCGGCGGGCCCGCCAGCGGGCCGTGAGCTGCCCGAAGGCCACGCTGCACCCGCCTGACACCAGCCCGAAGGAGGGGAAGTCAGGCCGCCCGGCAAAGCGAGTGCCCTGCCCCACCAACGCCCGGCGGATCGCCCCCTCGCCGTTGAGCACCACCACACGCCGGTGGCCCAGGCGAAGCTGGAAGACATCGCCGTAGCGCCGGGCCATGCGGCTGAAGGCCAGGTGGGGCAGGCGGCCCAGCTGCAGCGCGTTGCCCACCAGGGGCCAGGCGAAGGGGCCCGGGGGGCTGCGGCTGCCCGCCGCCAGCGCGACAGCTCGGGCCCGGCGGCAGGCCTCGGCGCACAGCAGCACGGCGCACAGCACCAGCAGCGCCGGCTGCACAGCCGCCCGCAGTGCCGCCAGCACTGCCACCACCGCCCCAGGGCCGTCGGGGGCCCCCGAGATGCTCATGGCTCACGCCGCGCGCCGCTCTGCCACGGGGGAAGGTGCGAGCGCCGGGCTTTATAGCCGCCTCCGAAGGGGCCGAGCCTCTCTCCTCCCCCCGTGGTGGACCGCAGTCCCCCGACAGCCCCGCGCCGAGCTGTGCCGTGCGCTCGTCCCGGGAAGGGAGGGAGGGAGGGACGGAGGGAGGCCGCGCTGCCTCGAGCCCGCCCGGCCCGGGGGCACTGGCCCTGCCGCCCCGAGGGAGCGCACGGAGCCGGGCGGCCGCGGAGCCGGCAGCCCTGCCGCCGCAGCCGGCGTTGAAAAGAGGTAGGGCATGAGGCGCCCCGGGCTTGCTGCTCCGCTCAGGAAACCTGTGAGAAACCTGAAGCGTTAGCAGAGCCGAAGCTGCCGGCGGGGAGCGCAGCCGCCGTGAACGGGCACAGCACCGTGGGCTGCGGGCGCAACRAGACCTGCCGCGGGCGCCCGTGCCGCCCGGCGTTGTCCCCCTGCAAGAAGGAGCCAGCGAGGCGGGAGGCTGCTTCCCAACTCCCCTCTCCCCCAACAAGCTCCGTCCTTTCTTTCTTTTTTTTCTTCCCCTCAGGACTGCAGGGGGCCCCGCATCGCTCGCATTTTTGGGAGCTCGGCTGCGGATTTTCAGAGGAAGCTGGTCTCCAGGTGGTTCTGAGGATCTGGGAGCTGAAGGTGAGGCCGCGCATGCGGACCAGGATGGGAGGCAGCAGTAATGCCTGCTGCAATAAAATGGTTTGATACGAATGCCTGAGAAGTGTTAAATAGGGTTATTTATTTATAAAGAGCGATTTTTTTTTTCTAGGGCATTGCGGTTCATGTGTTCTACTAAGTGATTTGCCCAGGGTGCTAAGTAAGAGGGTGCTTAGGGTGCATTAGCCAAACAGGGCAGTAAATAGGGTACCACAGGGATTTCTGTGCTTGCTGGCTGTTAAACCAGGGACAAATTACCTTCTTTTTCCTGCAAAACATCTATCTCTTGCTTCCCACCCCCAGAAGCCGTTCTGGTTCCTGCTCAGTTGTGTACTGACTGGGAACAGCAGTTCCTGGCACAGTGTCCTGTTGCATCTCCTCTGACCTGCTCTGATGCATAGGATGGAGTGAAGCTGAGTGCTAATGATGCCCCCAAAAGGAAAAGAGGGTTTCTTCTTCTAAAAAAAAAAGAAACACCGCAAGGACTTTGGTACTGAGTTATACAAGCTGATGAGGAAAAAAGGAAGTCCTGCTGCAGCAGTAGATCAGCGTCACAAATGGGTATGCTTTTTTCGGTCCCAGGGATCGTACATTATTTTGGAGTGTGGCTGTGGTGGTATAAGCCTTATTATTATGTGCTTGTTTTACCAGGGCACCTGTGAAACCATAAACCAGGACCTTGTTGTGTTCAGAGATGTGCAGAGAATAAAGAAAGATTGCCCACCTGTGCCAAGCAACCCCAGTTTGTGATGCTTGGGTCTTCTTGTGATTGGATCCTTCCTATAGAGTAATGATTTATTGTTGCAACATTATTTAGTAGCACACCAGTAGTTCCCAGTGGGGATTTTGTAATTACCTCACAAGCCAGGTTATCCTGGGAAGACTGAGATATTCAGTAAGTTGCATGAGAGCTTCACTGTGCTGGGGAATAGGACACTGTGTGCATTGCATAGGGGAGGTGTTTTTCCCCGGCAGATCCCAGGGATGTGCTAATGCAAAATCAAATCTTGCATGCATGCGAGCTGGACATTTTTGTGCGCTGACAGTCTCATGTACTGGAGAGGCTGGAGAACACGTTGACAGAGAATCACAGGTCATGGTGCTGTGAATTGATTGCTAACACAGTGATGGCGATCGTAGAAGAACGGGCAGTCATTTCTACTAACGACTGCACCGGCAGAAGAGAAGGTATCACCACAGCCGATGGATGTGCTCGGTGGCTGTTCGAATCGCTGAAGCCAGGACTCAGAAATAAACGGCTCTTCAGCAGCTCTAGGAAAACCTGATATTTGTCAGAGCTCTTTTGGGGCAGGTCTTCCTCACCACAGAAGAAAGGCTGGGAATTAATGCATTTCATAGGCAGTGCAGATGATCTGTGTATGTCAGGTAAAGAGAGCTCTGGCTCATCGCATGCCAGTGTTGGCTTCAATGTGCCTCTTATTGTGAACAACAAATTCTTTGAGGCGAGACTATGTTCAGAGCCAAAAGATCATGTACACATGGGTTTCAAATGTCGGTGTTAGGCACAGCTTGAAGCCGGTGGCCAGTGGTTCCCGCTGTGTAGCTCTAGTGCTCAGCTCCCCCATGCGAAGACGTGGCAATGTGTAGGTGGTTGATTGAGGCACGTCTTTTACCGAATGTGATCACTGCATTTAATAGTGCTGATAAGTGGACTGCTCCAAGCAGCAGGTTGGTGGCCAGCAGAGAGAAAGGCCTATGCACTGTTCTTAGCTCTGGCAGCTTTTATACAGCTCCGAGACTGATGGCTCTGCCTTGGAAATCATGTGCAGTTTTACACATTATAATGTTACAACTGTCGGCACTTGTATTATCAATCCTAATTTTTCAGAAATTAAACTTCATTTCACATAAGGTTTCTGCTGGACTAACAGAGCCCAGTGCCAGTTTGTACACATGCTTAGGAAAAACCTTCTCAAGGAAAAACATCATTTATTTTCTCATATTTATATGAGTGCAAAACAATAATGCTTTATTAGATTAAGCTGCATTTTTGTGCTCCTATAACACGAAACCAACTTTGTTTTCCAGCATACAATGTTGCATGAATTTAGTCTGTAATTCCTGTTGGCATTTATTTTAATTAAAAACACTGAAGTTACTAACTTTTGAGAACTGCCTGTTGCACATGTGTGGTAACTTTTGAGACATTTCTCAGTAGCTCTAGCTAGATGCTTTAGCTGAGATAACTTGCTTCATTCTAAATAATGTTGCTGGGTGCTGGCGTTGCAAAGGGTCCAATTTAAAGGTGTGTTGGTTAAAGCAGAGTAGCAACTCCTATATGCCTGGGCTATAGAAAATTAATTCTGCGCAAATGCTGTAGGGTGAAATGGGGTATGTTCTATTTTTTGTCATGGAGCATTTAAGTCCCTCTTCTTACTAAAAAACTTGACTCAACTTTGAATGCAGCAAACAGTGCTTCCACACTAATGTGCACCGCATTGCTTCAAATAGGTAGTTTGTAACCACATAGGGACAGCAGAGAAACAGAGCCATGCCTGGAGCCTCTTCTTTCCCCACTCAGTAGTCCCTGAGGCTGTGTCCATCCCAGCTGTGCCTGGAAAGATCCAAGAAGTGCTATGTTTTCTTCACCCATCCTCAGGTGCAGAGTGTAGCCTCGATGGGCTCAGAGAGCTGGGTGCAGGGTGCAAGCGGAGAAGGAGCAGCCCCACGCCCTGCCTTCCCATGGGGAACAGCATCCCACACATCTCCAACCCACCCCTGCTTGGGGGTGATCAAGTCTGACTCACTGTGGCCAAGGATACCAGGGCAGCGGAGTGAAATGCAATGCCTGGGCCAAGGTTGGTAGGAAACTTGCGGTAATTTGGGGTTGATGGACAAGCTAAGTGGAAATCCCATTTTCTTCCTGCCCTCATGCTAGATGACTCATTTTGCTCCCTGACTTGCTTGCTAGTGCAACCTTGTGCTTTGCCAGGCACTGGCCACTGCTCACTCTTGGGTGTCCAGGAGATCGTTGTCAGGACATAGAGCATGTTGGGGGCTATCTGTGTATATAAGCTTTGGTGTAAATATATCCTTAAAAAGGAGAGCTCTTGTTTCTCTAGCCAGGCATGGGGTGCAGATTGCATTTGTGAAGGGAGACGGTCTGGGCGGGGGATTGCTCCCATATGGCTTTTTCGGGGCTGGTTTCACAGGCTGTTACCTGTCTTCAGTGAACAATTTAATAAAGCAGATTCTGCATATAAACAGTGATACTCTGTTTATAGTGTACGAGACAGTCCTGAATTCTTCCATTGCCTCAAAGCAGGGAAATGAAGCCGTAATAGCAAACCTCTGGTACAAGCGAGGATGTTCTGGGGAGGGAACATGTGCTGAACTGCTCTGGAGTTTCACTGTTTATAGACTATTTGCCAAGTACCCTTTTGGGACAGGTTTTCAAATCAATAAGCAGTGCTGGGCCAACTATGAAAATGAAGGCAGAAGGACTGAGGCTTTTTACTATATATTCACTGTTGCTTATGGGGTGTATAGAGTTACACCACAGTCCTTTTCAGAATAACATCAGTGATGATTCTGGTCTGTGTTATGTTTCCACAGAAAACTTTGTTCAGGAGAATTCAGCAGTTTCTTTGGTTCTTTATTTTTCTAAGAGTTCTTGAGAAAAAAAGTCACGGTGGCCCAAATTCTTCATGGTGCTTGGCCAGGACACTTGCAAACTTCAGAGGAAGCTTTGCTGAAAGAGAACACGTGTTCACTGTTTTGGGGTCTCAAGGGGACTGAACAGCATGATGCCAAGGTATTGGGCAAGTTTGTTAGTTACCTGTTTTGCCACGGAGGAGCTTTAGTAAGTTAAAGCATTCTAAAAGATGGATGCAAAGTGTTTATTATGTAGACAAGGAAACCAGAAAGGCTGCAAAGCGTTCAGAGCGAGAGTATTTGAGATGTTTATGTCTGGTGGCTCAAACGGACGTTTCACCTCAAAGGGGCACCCGAAATTGGGGAAATCCACATCATTCATCCTTCGAGAAAGCAGACATAGCAACATGCATCTGTCAGCACCATTGCGCAAGAGCAGTATTAAGATGACTGCTTCATTATCTGTAATGATCAGAGAGGATATTTTTAAGTTTTGGAGAAACATGGGTGAAATGCTTATCCACTCGGTACATCTGACGGCGGGTTCTTGGTTCCCTCTGTACACTACTGTCCCTCTGTGCCGTAATATGAGGAAGGAGGGTGGTTAATTCCCGAATAATTGCCATGTAGCCCTGTTGCACAGCGCTGGCAAGCTGAGCTTGCTCTTGCTGCCTTTCTGAAACAGGATTCTGGGGGGGACCTTCCCGAATGGAGTTGTGAGACTTTAGTTACCCTTTTTGTGCCCTTTCCTTTGACTGTGAGGGTGTTCAGCCTTGAAAAACCCCAGGATCAGAGGTTCATCAGGACTCCTCAGCACTGGGATTTGCAGTGAGTCCAGGCACCAGCAGCAATAACCCCCTTACAGCCAGAAGCTGCACCAACATTTGGCGACCACAGCCTTCGTGGCTAAGATGTGTTTGACTGAACACTGCAAAACACATGCTGTGCCTTGGCATTAAAGGAACCAACTCAAACAACTGCATTCCCACCAGCACAAAGGTGGAGGACGAAGGCTTTTTGTCTTGTTCCCTGCATTCTGGTACCCTTTTTCAGGCTGTCTGCCAGGGATGCTGACTGCCAGCTTTGCTGGTGAAGTTTTCCAGGGAATCAGCCTCACCATGGCAGCTTTCTGCAGTCAGTCCTCTGACATGAGCATGAGCCTAGGTACCTTTCTTGCTCTCTCCAGTCCTCATGGCTTTACACTAGGCTCTTTGGTCTCAGCTTTCACTGTGCTTTTAGCTTTCAAAGACCTGGCCGTTGTGGGAGCCAGTAGGACCCCCATACAGAATTGCCCTGAATGTAAGGACTCATAACAGTAACCCAAAACATCTAATCCTCAGTGAAAATTTCCCAGTGAGTTAAATGGAAGTTTGTATTTAAGTACTGGACAACTTGGCTAGGATCAGCCTTTGGTTCCAGAGTTAGTTTTTTTAAAGTGGGATCTGTTCCTCAAATCCCGTATTCACCTCATGAATCTTTACCTGTTTTCTGGAATCAGAAAGTTGAAGAGAAGGGGCATGTAGAAGAGGATGGTGAAAATTTCAGGAACAGAAAATAGTAACAAAGTTTGTATGGAAGTGTGCATCATAAAAAAGTGGTCCTCCTCTTAATGCAACTGGTATGTTCTTCACTTCTTCTTATTTTCATTTTAGGAGCACGGAAGGGAAGGGCAGGAGCCTGGAATTTCCAGTTCAGTGCAAGTACGAAGAGCTAGAAACAGCATAAGAAAACCTTTTCCCAACAGGATTTCCAGACTGTTTTTTAAGACTGTCTAGAGGTTGAGATAAATTGATCAAACTTTGGATTTTGATAAGCATCTAATCTTTAGAATTTAAATACATAATTGAGCTATTATGAAAAGGCAAAAAATTCTGGATAGTATTTTATTAAGTTTTAAGTCCACACATCTCAGGTAAGGTACATTTAAAGCAAATATCCAGGTTGCCAAATCAAAATTTGGGGTTGATAGATCTGGACTGATCATGAATGTTTTCCCATGCTCCTTGAAATCTATGCCATTCAGTAGGTTTTCCTAAATGTAGTTCGAAGAAGAAAATGCACACAGACGTCCAATATAATGTGGAAAATAATAGACTTAGAGAGACTGAGCCTGAGGAGCATTGAACCCAGTATGATGAAGGGATGGGGAAACTGGATTTTGGGGAAAGGCGGGGATGGAGACTGGGGCTTTGGGGTTCTCAAAGCATGTCATTAAATGACAGATGTGACCACCACCTGGCATCAGTGCGGGAGGAAGCCTCGGCACCCAAGCAATGGTGGAGAGACCCAGCAGGATCTGTGCTGTCCCTGGCCAGGAGAGTGGATTACTCCTCCTCCTTTAGAGGTAATTATTTTTTTCCCATTTGGCATTTAGTCAAGACTGTGCCCAGCAGGCAAAAACCTGTCTTGTGATCCAGCTGAGACATGTCGCTCTGCAGGTCCACTCAGGCTGGCGAAGGCTGTGCTGGCAAGGCAGGAACTAGTGCTGGGGCATGGGTGCCAGGCAGGCTCARCCCTGAGGTTGGCTGGCTGGACAGATGCACAGAGGATGGACAGGCAGATGGATGGACGGACAGGACGGATAGACGGAGGCATGTGCTGCTCTGTCTCCCAGCGCCTCTCTGTCACTTGCTTTCTGGGGAGGTGGAGAGAGCCATCAAAGCCTGTGAAAGAGAGTTAAATGAAAGTGCCAGAAGACAAATAAGCAAGAGGGACAAACAGGGAAAACTTAAGTGAGAAGTAGGGGAGAAAGGTAGATCTTTTTTTGAGAGAGGGTTTTGTGAGGGCATGATCTGCTCCTAGCCAAGCAACTTGCCAACAGATTGGGGGCCAGAGGTGCTCTGGGTTGCTGTTTGTCGTCCACTTTGTAGGCGTGGGTTGGCGCTGCAGGACATGAGGCCCACACAGCTGGAGAGAGAGGCACGGAGCACCTGTGAGCCCTCCTGCAGCCTTTGCAGTCTTCCCAGGAACAGCCAAAAACTGGTGGCCCCCTCTGAAACCCAGGTGGGAGAAAGGAGCTGAAAGCTTCGAGGCAGCCTCAGTGAGTGAGCTGGGACTGCGTGAGCCGCTAGCCAGGCGGAAATGTCCTGCCACAAGCAAAGATAAATGCAGTTCACTTTTGCACCATTTGTAGCCTTGCTGTCATCACAAAGTGAGGCAAATGACAGAGATCTTAAAGAACAGAGAGCAGCTCATTTATATCAATATTTTCCTCTCCTACTCTTCCTCCCTTGAAGCCATTAAAGTGAAGGAACCCACAGTGGCCCGGTCAGGTTTGAACTCAACAGCTGGTTTGGGGAAGAGGGCAAAAAAACTGTCCTCTGGGTTTTTAGTGTCTTTTTACAAGCTGAGCTTGTGGCCCAAAGACCATGCAAAATCCTCTTCTCTAAGCCTCTTGTAAATGCAGTTTTCAACCTGTGCACATCAGATATTCTTTTCTTTTCAGGGATGGTCTTGCAGCTTTATGGGTTTTAGTGACCACAGGGGGATTTGTGACTAAAAAGAAATCTGGGCATACTTTGATATGGAGGAGCCAGAAATATCGATAAGTCGGGCTGCGGCTCCATCGGAAAAGGTCTGTTGTGCAGTGTGTTGCAGAAAAGATTTATCTTTGATGTAATGTCTAGGTGAGCCTAAGTATTTCTTTAGTTCTACGCCAGTTAGCTCTGGTTTGTAAAAAGTAGTCAAAAGGCTAAACTTTGGGTTTGGCGAAATTAAAACCAGAGTGGCCAAGGGGGGTCCGGGGGTTCAGCATGGCAGCACAAGCATGTTGCTCTGAAATTCAAACACAGCTGTGAAAGCACAGTGTTTTCATTTAAACAAAGCCAAACAGAAAGGAATTGTACTAAATCTGTAGGGAGTGAGAATGAAAAGAAACTAGTCTCAGTTCTATCACAGCCAGCAGGAAATTGAAAAGAAAAACAAGGAACCAAAAAGGCAGAAATTGAATCAAAACTGTTTTTTTCACTTTGAATGATCTGTAGGTTTATAAGCAAGAGAATAAGGATTGTTTTTCTTTGTCTGTCCTTTTAATAATTTCAATGCCCTGGTTAAAATTTTCAACAGACTTGATAGATGTCTTTTTCAGAAGTGACTCCAAATCATAGATTTATCTTCAATTACAAAGACTCCTATATCACCCTGCAAATATTTGAAATTTTCATTCCTGCATATTCGGGGAATTTTTTTGCAAAAACGAAACATGAAATTTAAAGAAAACATTAAATGATCAGACTTTTTCCAGAAGGACTGATCACTGATGTTAAAAGCTTCAGGGTGCTGTGACTTCTGAAAGCCAGCTCAGGCCTGCGTAAGTGTTTTAAATGGTTTTAAGGAGACTAAACTGGGGCTCCTACCACTTGAAAATCTTACTTGGGGAAAAAAAAGCATGCAAGATACTGAAAAGTTGTCAGCGAAGCAAGAGTTCTTGCCTGTGTCCTTTTTGGGCTGGATTGTGTTACTGTCTGGCTTTAACCAGCCCCTTCCAAATCTTCAGGCAGGATATTGTGGAGACCAAGAGTATCAACTGGGTTCAAAAAAGGGTTTAGTCATACTCTGGAAGCATCAGTCCAATAGTGGGCTGAACGATGGCTGCTTCGGGATGTGAAGAGCAGTTGGCCAAGCCACATCTGGTGATTACTAGCAAAAACAGAAGAGCATTCAGGGCCTGAAGGCCCAGGTTGCTCAACCAGGGCCCTTTCCTGGCGAATTTGTTGCTGTTGATGGTTCGCTGGATCTTGGCTGCCTTCAGAGCACAATATTTACATGTGTAGCCAGACATTTGACTGGGTGTATATATATGGAAATGAGGTGGGATTTTTCAGGTTGCGATGACAGGCAATGAATGAATATGGTAGCAGGTCACTTGAGTATTTTGGGGGGGGAACTCTGAGATTATTTTAACTAAAAGGAAAGGGTCTGCTAGATGGGACATTTGGAAGCGAGATCTAAGCTGAAAGGCATCAACTGTGGTACTTCAGAGAGCTGCAGATTTTGGATGTCGGATCAGTTTTTGAACACCTCTTGTAGTGTTTGATATGTTTGGATCTGACCCAGTTCTTAAAAATGAATTACTGCAATTAATTGCATCTTAAGTCTGAGCTCTAACCCAGCCAGTTTTTTGTACAACAGCAAAAGCAAAGCGCAAATCTTGCTGTGAGGTATTGTTTAAATCTGAAATCACAGGGACATTACTCTAGTTTCTTGTTATGGCAGTCCACCAAATTAGATTTCTGAGGATGTCCTGGGGATTTTTCTCCAAAGTAGAGTATCTATTCCCCCTCTGCTCTAAATTTCCTTGGAAAAGTTCCTGAAAAAGCATTTGGCCAAAAAAGCATACTACTTCTAACACTCAGGCATCACACATCTCCCAAGGATATTGTATCCTTTGCTACTTTTTGTCTGTGAAGGCATAATCGAAAAGCCATAGAAATCAGCAGAAAAATTTGCATTATCCTTGGTGGGCTTTGAAGCAAATGTTTTGGAGTGAGGAATCGAGAGGCACAACAAATCTTCCACTGGTGTTAGACATCCAGTGAACCTTCTTTGTGCACGCTACAATACCTAATATATAAACCCAGAGCAGTGTCAGTAATAATTTTGTAAGGAATATTTGTAATCTCTGTTTTGAAGTGAGGCTTGTTCAGCAGTTGCTATGCGATCGCCTTTGCCCTTTTTGCTGAAGATATTCGTGTCAGAAGTCTCGCTGTGTGCTCATTGACTGTGTCAAGAGATTCCTGACCAACACAAACATCTGGAGCTTGGCTGCTGGGAACGTTTGCCAGCTACGCCGCAGCCTCCAGCCCCTTGCCAAACGCAGGCTTTATGTCCTTTCCTGGAATTTAGTGGCAGAGGACAAATCCTTCAGCCTTTAACCCAGGCACCCCCCTTCCAAATTAAAAGGCATTTGTCTGCATAAGGGCTGCAGGATAGAGCAGAAAGACAGTTGCTGGGAAAGCACGTTAACTCAATGAATGCCAAGTCATGGGATGGGGCCATTTCTTGAGTAGTTTAGCTACAGCAATCAACACAGATGAGCGTGATATCTGCTCTTGATGCTTCATTATCTGTTGCCCCTAAGGACCCTGCCCCATTGCTTTTCTAACACCGGCTGCAAAGAAAAAGTCTGTATTTGCTCACCAGCGGAACAGAGCTCTCCAAAAATTGGTGGCAGGGCTGGGAACAAGCCTTGGAGCCCCCATTCCCTTTCCCTTCTGCTCTCCAAGAATAATATTGGTTAATACTAGCAACCCCATGTGGGAAAGTGCTTGTCAAACAGTCCCCTAAAGCATTGTAAAACAGTTCAGCTACAAACAAGGCCTTGGAGGTACTAGCTGAAGGATTGCTGAGAGATACGGGTGTATTAACTAACGTACTGAGAACATTAGCTCAGCACAACTGTTGGCATAAGCTATATACAAGGATGCTATTTATTTTAAATAAATATTAAGTGACATTCAGCAGGCGCCTCTGACTGCTGCATCCTGAGCTGGAGCCAAAATCCACTATTAATGTGGGCACCTTTTCAGTGACTGTGGCAGACCCCTATTCCCCAGGCACCTGACACAGCTTTCACGGCACACCAATCCCAACAGTCTGCAATACCAGGCATAGTGCCCATTAGTGTCTGGCGGTGAAGTGCCACCCTCCCTTTGCACGGCTGGAGAATTTCGGTGTTTGTCCCTAAGCAAAAAGACTAAGAGCAGATGGCGGAGCAGTGGGTGGCAGTGCCGCGGTGTCAGGATGGCTCAGTGGGTAGCGTGTTAGGCTGCGATTTGGGAGATGGGGACTGCGCCTGGATCGGCCTCAGAGCTCCTCTGGGGCCGCAGACAAGTTCCTGCAGCTCTTCTTCATGGTTCCCACGGCGGCATATTTGCTCGTCTTGCATTTGTTCAGCACAACCAGTGCCTGGCATAATGAAGTTCCTTTTGGGGGGTTTAGAGGTGCTGTTGTAATTAATCCATCACTGCTTACTTAAGCAACATGCATATGTATTACAATTCTGAAAATTTTGTATTTTCCACCAGGATTCAGATGGCTGGACTTTGTTAAACTGTGTTGATGCTTGAGGGTGTTTTCTGATCTTTCCACGTGTAAAGCCAGTCATTTTAGAACCCTTGTCTTCCTTTTAAATTCCAGGAAAGAAGGAAAGTCTCACTGCAGGCTCCTGGCTCCACCACCTTGTTGACGTGTTTTTGACAGAGCATGAAGAAACGAGTCACAAAGGCAAATTTAGAGTAAATCTCGCACTACATGCAGACAGGCTTGTCTGACATAATCTGTTACCTTTGCACGGGCTTGCTGTCCTGTGGTCAGTTATGTTGCTCCAACGAGTGTAGTTTCAAAGGGGATTTCTAAATCTGGCCTTATCCATAGGATGCAAGGGTTCAGACCATTTAATGGGGGGAAGCTGTGCTCCCTCTGGGATCTCTGCCACTCATTTCCCCATGAAGTGTGTGACTTCCATGCCTGCTAACTTAGTCACCTCATGTTTAAGGTGTTAAATTATGTTGGTCAGTTATAGACTCTACTACTACTTTTTTTTTCTGCTTGAGGGACTGAATGGTTAGGATCCATCTTATAAAAGCTTTAGTCATCTAAAAGTATTGGGTCTAAGTTAGACTTTCAGCCTAACGCTTGAGTCTCTGGAGGGAGATTAATCCCCTACTCATACCTTTTATGGCCTATGTCTATAGATGCAATTTAGATGATTAACCTGTACTAGATACTTCCCTTTTAAGTGGCTGAAGTTGGTGAGATGAATCCCATGGCAGAACTTAAGGTTTAGGAGCCTTAGATATACCTGTGTAGGGAAAATAGATACAATAAGAGGGTTTTTAAAACTGCAGCTCTCAGCCACTGGATTTTTCGGGGGTATGGTTGTTTGCTTGCCGGATTGAAATGCTCAATTAGAAATGAGATACACATTTTTAAGAGGGAGAGTAATTGTCCAATGTAGTGACTCTCTGGATAACGCTTCACTGAAAACTATTTTCTAAAAGCAATATCCTGACTCAGCCACAGCCCTTTCGCTTGTGGCTAGAGTGGGTAATTTGGGGAGATTTTCCAGTCTGGTTTTATTAGCAGATGAAGTGATTATTGCTGTCGCCTCTGGTTGCAGGCTCCTTTGGATCTATGCTGTTGGGCTGGCATGCAATGCCTGTGCAATGTTATGGTGGCAGGTCTATTTTCAAAGGCAAAGTAAAGCTAGTGGCGAGTGATTTCCCAAACCTGTACCTGCCTTGAGAAAAGCAGGGAAGGGGCGTTGCAGCCTCCAGCTGTGCCAGGCAATCCACCAGGAGCAGTAGCAGCAGCTGGCAGTCCTGTCTTAACCCCTTCCAGTTAGTTAGGTTTGCTGGAAAATAGCTGGCACCCTCTCCTTTTCCTTATCAATAGAACAGTATTTGCAGGGTGAGGGAGGCTGTGTTGGCACTGGCAGCAAATGCCTGGTACGTGGTTTGTGTGGGCAGGAGTAGCTGTAAGAGCTTTCTCTTGTCCAGTGATCCTTCCTACAGTGCCCTGCCTACAAATGAAGGCATAGTTATTTTTTACATGCCTTAAACTAAGAATTATTACACAAAATTATGGAGTGATTGTTTTTAAAGGTCATTCAGATTTAGAGATTGTAAATTGATTAATACAAATAAAATAAAAAATTAATTGCACGTACCTGTATTTTGAGATGTAAATCTGCAGGAGCGAGAGAGTTGTTTAATGTTGTTTTATGAGATCTTTTTCAAAGTTATTTTGAAACAGTTTGACATAAACACAGAAAATAGACTACATCTGATGTAGGAAAAGCTTGAGTCAAAGCCAGTTGAGGTCAGACTTTGTGGATTCCCACTGCCGGCAGTGAGCTTTGGATCAAGTGCAAAACAAATAGAAAAAGGAATATGGAAGAAGATTAAGAAATGAAGCAAGCAAACAAAAAACCCCCAACATACCAAACCAAACCAAACCTCTTGGGTTAATGGCTACCTACAAAACATTATCAAAAAAGCAAATGCACATGAGTTAAACGCCTAAAACCAAAACCGAATAGGCAGATGGAAGGTGAGCATTTTTATTTTTAATTGAAAACATATTTGGAAAAATCAAGGTTTTGTAATTCCCAGCAGTGCAGCTATCCCAGCCCCTTTGGGAGCCAGACCGCAAGGGGCACTGAGATGCACAGGCAGATAAGTGCAAACTGCTGCACCGGGAGTATTTCTTTGTCTCAGAAACACCAAGTGGTCCTTTAAACCCTGAACTCCTGGATACATTTGAAAGTCCAAGCAAAAGGGGGACACCCACTTTTGCTAGAAGGTGTTCTTCACTGCCAAGGCTTGTGCATTGGACTCTGAGTCTCGGGGGTTTTGCTTAGCTTTTGCTCTGTATCCAGAGGAAAGTGAGTGAAAATAGGCAAGGGCAGAGAGGCGTTAGACTGTTGCTCTGTGAGCCTTAGGGTGAAAACAGAAGTATTGGCTTTAAACCCTTGTTATAGCTAAGATGGTGCAACAGAGGGGATGGGAGGAAAGCTGGGGTTATGGGGAAGCTAATTAAATCACTGCCTGTGAACAGAAAGGCTGTGGGGTCTGCTGTCCAGAGCTCCCTGAGCAAGCTGGCTTTGGCCAGCTTCAGGAAAGACGATCAAAACCAAAGCCTTGAGTCCAAATCTCTTCAGTGGCAGTGGGCTTCCCATTCACACCCCCATGTCAGAGCAGCTCTCTGCAGTGTGGCATGGTGCTAAGAGGTTATATTTCCAGGCTGACGTGTTCTTCCCAGAGTCAACTGCCAAAAGGGCCTTTGTTTCTTTCCATGCAAGTCTAGTCCATGCCACAAACAAATGGGAGTGTTTCCTTTCCCTTCCCTCTCCCTGAGAGTCTCTTCTCCTCTCTTCTCACCAAACTTTTGTTATAGACTGGTCTGGTTTTTGTCTTTCTTTGGTTATAACAATGCTAAAGCTTTTTTTTTTTTTTTTTTTTTTTTTTTTTTTTTTCCTGCAGTCATCCATGGTAAATGTTGTTAAAGGCCCTATGGGATGCATACCTCTCCTTTACTTCTATACTCATGCTTGGGAGAACATATCATCTCCCCAGAGATGGCATGCTGTGATCTTTCTGATGCTGGTTGGTAGCATAACTGAATTTAGTAAGGTACCCCAAGTGCTCCTAGGGCCTCTTCCTCTGTGAAGAAGGAGGGGTTGCTGCAAGACTAGCTGAGGCTTGAATGGTTTTGCCTTCCCCTGAGCCACAGCATAGATCAGAATTAGCTGTTAGCCAGCAGGATGAGGCTGTAGCCTGCGTGACCCCAAAGGGATCATGCATCCCAGCACCACTGGGTGAGCAGGGCATTGCAGCCTGTTTTCATCCTTACTCCTTGTGCAGCTGTCCCCTCGACCTATTTTGGGAATGGGTCTATGGCAAACAGCACTGGTGCTGAATACAGTGCCCTGGCCAGGCTCAGAGGAAGTCCCACTTGGCCAGAGTTGCTGGCTCATGGGTCCTGCTTGAGGCCCTGGAGCAACAAGACGTGTGGTCTCTTTTGCTTTATGCCCAGGAATTTTGGCACAGCCATAAGAAGCTGGCTTGGGTTAGGCGCCAACATCTCCTGAGAGCTCCTTTAGGTCTCCTCTCCTTTAGGATGTGGAGGTCCTGCTGGACAACAAGCTGACTATGAGCCAGCAATGTGCCCTTGTGGCCAAGAAGGCCAATGTTATCCTGGGCTGCATTAAGCAGAACATTGCCAGAAGGTCAAGGGAGGTGATCCTTCCCCTCTGCTCAGTCCTGGGGAGGCCACATCTGGRGTRCTGCRTCCAGTTCTGGGCTCYCCAGTASAAGAGRGATRYRGMRCTACTGGARCAAGTCCAGTGAAGGGCTCCTAAGATGATGAAGGGACTGGAGCACCTCTCCTATAAGGAAAGGCTGAGAGAGCTGGGACTCTTCAGCCTGGAGAAGAGAAAATTGGGGGTGGTGGTGGGGAAATCTTTATCAATGTGTATGCATGTYTGAAGGGAGAGTGTAAAAAGGATGGGACCAGGCTCTTTTCAGTGGTGCCCAGTGACAGGATGAGAGGCAACGGGCACAAACTGAAACACAGACAGTTCCATCTGAACATGAGGAAAAACTTCTTTCCTGTGAGGGTGACAGAGCCCTGGAACAGGTTGCCTAGAGAGGTTGTGGAGTCTCCATCCTTGGAGATATTCAAACACTGTCTGGACAGGGTCCTGGGCAACATGCTCTAGCTGACCTTGCTTGAGCGGGGGGGAGGGCTGGACTAGATGATCTCCAGAGATCCCTTCCAACCTGTGATTCTGTGATTCCTGGTCTGGCTCCCTAGGGTTGAATATCTCTTTTCTGATGTTGTACAGGCTGTTGAGTTATCAGCATCCCTCCTGTGGAAAGCTGGCTGCAAAGAGCATCTCCCAGCACTGCAGGGGAATATAGCGCTATATACAGTCCTCAGCTTGTCCTCAGGGACATCAGATATTCTGGCTTGAAACTGATGTGCAAGTGTGGGCACATCACTTGTTATATGCTTTGGGCAAAGCTGGACAGGAAGCAGTTTTGTATATCCTATGATGTGAGATTTTAAATGTTAAGATAACTTGTTTCCCTGATATGCATTTCCCCACACACACACACAAAAAAAAGTACAGTCCAAAGATCTGAATTAGCTACATTGCAGGTAAGTGTTCTAACTAATAAAATACTGCCTTTCTAGTGAATACATCTTTCTCCGTGCCTTCCCACAGCTTTTAACCAAAAACTCTCTCCTGGACCTTGAAACCTTCCCAGCAAAAGCTTCAGCAACACCAGTGCATGTGAATGTTTTTTTTAATTCTTTTTTCTCTGCATAGACCTCTTTCCCAATGAAAAGATGTTGAGTCAAAAAATTCTCTGCCCATCTAAGCCCAGGACTCTTGGGAGAGAAAGTTCCTACAGGACAGTGGGAAACTCTGCCCGTGGCTCTGACTAAGCCTCCCAGCATGACCTGCTTGCTGGGGATGCTCCCAGTCTGCGGCTCAAGCGGGAAGTCGGATGAGGCTGCGGGGTTTCACTCGTGAGTCAGCAGTTTGGCTGGGCCCTGAGGGGGTCCATCTGTCTGTGTGTGTAATTCAAGCCCTCCCAGGCCACAGAGCAGCGCTGCTCGTAATTATTCCCAGTGCCGCTCGCGTGCGGCGGGGCAGGAGTCTGGGAGTGAGGATGTGCGCTGGAGCGCAGCCTCCCGCTGCCGCGGGTTCGGCAGCGATGCTGGGGGAGCTCCCCCCCTCCCCGGCACRCCGTTACCCGCTGAGCTGGCTGTGAAAAGGGGACCTGACTCAGGGGCAGCTCCAGCTGGAGTGTGCGTGTGAAAAACTTGGCCGTCGAGGAGCTGGGGGCCTCAGTCACGCAGGCTGGGTGGTAAAGGTTGGATTGGATCGCTGTTTACTGCTTTCGTTTCCCTTTCTTCCCGGCTTCTGTCACGCACTCCCAGGGTGGCAGAGGGGGAGTGAGAGAGCGAGAGGAGCGGCGAGGATTTTGGAGAGCAAAGGGAGCGGTGTCACATGCTCGGGAGGCAATTCGGTGTCATCAACCGACACTGCACAGGAGCCAAGAGTGGGCGTCGGGACATGGGGGCGCACCCATGGGGTTGCGTGCATGCAGCATGGCAATGCTCGTCCCCGCAGCGAAAGCACGAATGGAAAGGAGAATGGTTGGAGAGGCTGTAAGTGTGTGGAGGGAGGGTCTTCAACTGCTTGTGGCTGTAGCGATTTGCACAGTTAGTATTTACAGGGAAGTCAGCTGCCTGGATCTCCTTTCTCATCAGGGGATCCCAACGCAAAGGACCTAGCTCCTACTGCTTCTTTACTGATCAGCCCCTTTTTGCCCCCATCTAACTGAACTGCCTCTTACCTTTTCTATGTTTGCATCTTTCCATGGGTTGACCCTTCCAAAACACACTTAGCTGTTTGTTCATACAGGGATTATCTACAGGCATAGGTAAGGTGTGGGTTGTTAAATGTTGCTAAAAGTTGTGTGTCTTTTTCCTCTCAAACTGCAGGGAGGCAGGGGAAGGTGAGCAGTTGGTTTTATCTATCAGATCTATCTGTCCACGGCAGGTCTCATTCTTCCCAGGAACAGTCATASTGCAGTAGTGGATCATTCTCTGTGAAGAAGAAAAATGCAGATTTAGGAATTTGGGTGTTCTGAATTTAAAGGTAAACAATAAAGGTTTGCATTTTTCTGAACTTTGTAGCTATGAGGACTTACAACAGATAGAAGCTGAGACCCTACAATCACAAGCCTCCGGGAGCTGGGTCTCTGAGAAACCTTTGCTTAAATGTGACAGGGGACAGAAATCACCAAAGGTTGGTGCTTGTTCCTGTGATGGGCATGAGTTGCTGGACCCTGTTCAGCCCTTAGTGAGGCCAAGTTTAGTGAGGGAGTGTGGTGGAGACCCTGGGGCTCAGCTGATTGGTCTTCACAAAGGAGGTACTGAGTGATGGGACAGTGCTGGGCCATGTCCAGAAATGAGCCTGTCAACATCACATCTTTCCAGGGTTGTCCAGATGGCCTTAATTTGGTTGGGAATAATGCTGGTGATGAGCTAGTGTACCTTGTACAAACCCCAGCTGTATGCCAGGCCCATGCTGCTGAACTGTTCATAACAAAGCACAATTTTGGCTCAGCCTTCACTCCCCGGAGGAGATTTAACATACCTCTCCCCAAAACTGTGGGATTTGGTTTAGCCTATACATAGAAGATGAAAGTGTCAAATTTAAGATACGTTTCAATCTATGTGACACATTGCTCACTAGTAGTCATTTTGTTCAAGGAGTTTTTCTCAGCCTTGCTGTAGAACAGATTAGACGGCATTTTATAGTTGTTTGCCCTCACAATGCAAGGCTTAGGCTCAATTCATCCTTGTGTTTCACCAGCATAATTCTCTGTAACAAACTGGATTTAGAGTTTGCTAACCAAGTGAGGATAGAAATGTTGTTCACCTTACTGCAAATCTTAATGAAAGCAATCGTTTAAGAAACAGTTAGTCCCGTGCAGCACTGAAAACTTAAATAGAGGAAAGATGGAAAAAAGGCTCACAAAGCTGGGGTGTAACGAGCCATTTCTGGAAGCTGAAGCCAACTCAGTCCACTGGGGCAGCTCTCACTGCCCAAGAGGGGATGTTTGAACCAATTGCATAGGTGGCTAGTGGCGTTGTTTAAATAATTGAATCTCTTTCTGCTAGTGGTACAGATCAATGCTTCTCTTTGAACGTATGGTATTTTTCTTGACTGTGTGCTTTCCAAGGGAACTTAGCAAAAACACCTTCAAGATTGGAGTGTGGAAGACACTGTCTCCTGGGATGTATGTGAGTGTGGAGTCACAGCAGAAATGCAGCTATCACCGTCACTTCCCTCCAGGTGATTCAGCTGAAGATCAACACCAATGCCTGTAATACTGGATGGGGCTGGGGAGTAGAACAGGAAAGATCTTGGACATGGAGCTTGTTTCATCCTGGCTCCCACAGTATGTGCGTGTGTTTCATCCTCGGGTCCTGGGTTGGCATCTGTCAAGAAGCAAACATGGTTTGTTCTGAGATGTTCCATGTTCTGAGATGTTTAATAGCTGGTTTGAGTTTTTAAGCCAGCGTCTGCTTTCTACAGCATTCCCATTAAGGAACCTGAATGTAATTGTTATTTGGCTGGTTGCTGCTGCCCATAAATCAGGCTCAAAACAAATTATATTTCCAAGGAAGGCTTGGATCATTTATTAGCTGCCAAAAGTCCCCAGCAATGTCTCTGCGGAGTTGGAGCTTGGTCAGCTTAATTGAATAGGATTTTCTTTAAAATGAGGAGCAGGAGGAAAGGGTCGACAGTTCTATATGTTTTTCAGGCAAGATGCGTGTCTCTCCCACTGCCTGTCCCTCTCAGGCTTTTGGATACATTCCCCATGATATGGAGGGGAGCTCAAGGCCTCTTCTTCACCTGCTCTCAGCTGTGCTGTTATATGCATGGGGATTTCTTTCCCTCTGAGGGAGGGAGTTGATGATTGTATCCAGCTATGTGTCCAAACATAACTCAGTGCCCCGGACACACAGTCCTCAAAGTGAGGAATTGCATCCCCAGTCCCAAAGGCTGCACGTGCCGCAGACTCGCATATAAACCAAATTGGGCAGTAAGAAACCTCGCTATTTTGTGCTAGATCTTTGCCAACCTGTGACAGCAAGTTCCCCAGTTTATGCACTGTGTAATGAGGCATCTCTTTTGGCTTGTTTTGAACCTGTCTCCTGATTACCTTAAATGGAAGCCAAAGGTGAACAAAAAGGATCAGGCTTGATGGGGAGGGTGGCAAAGGGAGGATATAACTATTAAAGGATATTATTTCCTTCTTCAGTCAACAAATAGCTATAAAGCATACCAGCAAAATGTGTCTTACCTTCCTCTTGTGGCTGGTTGACAAGGTGAGTAAGAGTTTATTTCTGAGAGCAGCTATTTTATTAGCTGAAGTGTTGGAGGTCTATAGCAAGGATCCAAAGGTCTGGTCCTGCTGATCTTACTTTCAGTATGAGATTTCTTCAGGGTAGGTTTTTTTTTTTATTATTATTATTATTTAATAACGTTATCTATGCTTTTTGCTTAGGAAGTATGCAGTGTTGTGTGCTCCTCTCCATCCCCAGTGCTCCCTCTCGAAGTTAAAAGAATGTGAAGGTTGTGGGGTGAATCACTAAAAATCTAGCAAATTTTGGAACTGATTCATCTCCTTGGTTGCATTGAAATTGTCATGAAACAAAAGACCGTATACTGTGTTTTCTTCACTGAATGCTGCCTTGCTCAGTGCACAGGCTATATGTACTGTGGGATGGTTGAGAGTTGTCTGGATAAAGGATAGTTCCTGTATTTCTGCTTGCTGTTTTGCACAGTTTCAAGGGTATACAGTAACTGAGAAGGAGAATTGACAATTTTGTGATTAAGGCATTTAAAAACTGCTCTGAAGAGTGGAATTATGTCCCACCTTTGCCAGAGAATCCCTGCTGTCACTTTTTTTGCAATCACTCACTGCACTCCCCATTTTTTGAGTGTTCAAATTGACACTTCTGATTTGCAGACTTGTTCATCACTACTAGGTAGTAGTGAAGTCAGAGGAGGACTTCAAATAAGCATTATAGCAAAGGCCACCAGGAGTTAATGACTCCTCAGTCAGTGCAAGATTAGTCCCTTATGGTGCATGCCGCGTGGGTCTGGCAAATAAATGTCAAGGATAAAATGGAGAAGGGTCAGGTACCTGTTCAGGGATTACCACGTCTTTTGGACATAGCACCTGTGAGGGTATATGAGGTGATCTTTTAGTTAATGCATGGGAGGTCATGGCAGGCTCAGTGYCTCCTGACTTCTGAGAGACATCCATAATGTTAATGGTCCTTTGATGTATACAAATCACCTTGTATACAAATCACCAACCTGTGCAAAGCTAATTTTAGACAATAAAAAGGAAAGCTGAAGAGTCACAGTTTGTACAAGTGCAAATACTTGTAGTAGTCTGTGTATGATCTAACGTTTCAAAGTATACTGTAAGCACAGCACTTGAATGGTTAAAAGGACATATAGCGCACACCCTGACGTACTAGGCTTGGGTAGCTTGTGCTATAAAGAGTGAAAAGATGTGGTTATAACTCAGCCTGAACATGTATTCCTCCAAGTCATCCCTGGACAGTGAAGCCAAGCACCAGTCTCTAACAGCCTTGGTCCTGGCTTTTAGATGCATTTGTATTGTTAAAATTACGTGTCTAGCAAATATATAAGTCATTGTGTATTTATAAATGTTTGCTTTGAGGGGGCATCTCAGATGTTGTTTATTGTATGCAATGTTGTATTAAACCTGATAATATTTTGAACAAATACTGTCAATGGAGCAGACGCTATCAGGTAAGTAGAAGGGCAGTGGCTGGGCTGGCAGAACTGCAGCTTGGTTTGCGCCAGTAGAGGCTCTGCCTCAAGGCATCACCTTAGGAGCATGACCTGCTTCAAAGAGTGGCAAGAAATGTCACAGCCCTTTCTAAGGTCACCATCACTTCAGCTGCTGCTGAAGATGGGTTGGCATCAACTACACTGAAGATCCCACCTGGCAAAATACAGCGCTTACTCCTTTCTAGCCACCTGATCCAGTGGTGGTGTGTCCGTGGGCACAYAGCTTCTGCCCAGGCACTGGTGGTGGGGATGCTCACCCATATGGGAAGCTGAGAATGAGCCAGATGAGTAGGTCAGGCAGTGTTGCCTCTATTTCTTCTACAGGAATTGGCATGACTGAAACGATCTCATAAGGAAATGCAGCAAGAAGTTGCTGAAGGCTAGGAGATGGGTTTGATAAAAAAAAAMCCATAGTTTTATTGGGACAAAGTGTATAAAAGAGATGAGCAAAGGAAGGTTGTACTTTACCAGCATTCCAGGGCTGTTGACAGCTTGTAAACAACAATCCAGTAAAAGGTTGGTGAAATTAGATTCAGACTGGCTGCTCAATATGAAATGCAGTAAGTGAAATCTTTGCTCATGGTCCAAGTTTGCAGTCCGCATTGTAAATGGAACTGTTTAAAATGATTGTTTTAAGGGGTAATTTCTGCAAGCCTTTTAAAAGCTACAGTGGCAATCTTCTCCCACCGAGGATAGCCCTAACCCAATTGCACTGTTCTCCAGGTTAGAAGAAATTCTGGTTGTCACATTAACTGCTGGGCTGATCAGCAGTAGATTAAACTTTTTCTGAGCAGCATGGCATATTAGTGAGGCACCCTTATTTCATGGTTCATGGACAGATTACATGGCCCCATTTATATAGCTCCTCTAAAACCAGTCCCTGGGAATAGGCTGCGCATGAAAGAGTCTGGGAACAAGGGGCCTGCAGCAGGTTTGCAGTGTTGTGTCACCAGCATGTCCCAAGCAAAATCTCCTTGAGGAGGTAGTGAGAGCACCATTGTTTATTTAACAGTTACGTCCCCAAAAGATTGTGAAAGACTCCTGTCCTGGTCAGGAGGGAAGGTTGTTGGCCTCTGAGGGCTTTGATGACAGCCCCAGAGGAGCCACTGTAGCAGAAGGGGAGCAGACTCCTGTTCCTGCAGTGCCTGAAGTTTCTCACTCTGACCTTTTTAAATTTTTCTTTTCCCTCAGGTGGTCTCCTCCTCCCTCTCGCCTTCTCTCCCACTGCATCCAGCCCTCTGTCACCCAGCCAGGATCATAACTGAACTGTGTAATTGAGTGTATAGTATTCCACAAGTCCTTCAGCCCCATCTTGTTCAGATTTTCTGCTCCATCAGCAGCTCAAAGAGCAGCTGACATTTAACAAGCTCCAAGCACACAAGGTTCAGGTAGGTCTGAAGTATTTTCTTGACTACTTTGCTGCTGGCTAATGCACAAATGCAAGGTGAGGAGAGCATCCCCAGCTATTCACAGGGGAGGGATCATTACAGTGAGGATCTTCTCTTCTATGGTTACCAAAAGAGAAAATTACTGTCTCCATCACTTGCCAGCAACTGCTTGTTTGGGTCAATCCTCATATCCCCTTTTGGTCTCAAATTTCTGCCCCTTCCTTGTTCCTGAACCCTTTTTCCCTCTTTCACATCTGTTGGGAGACAAATCCACAGATTAATAATCTTGCTCTAAGTGTTCCTGATAGCTGGCCTAAACTTACTTCCTATTAATTGCAGCCCATTTATCCAAGCTATAAATACTTGGATAATCCTAAATAACTCCTCCTGCTCTCATTGAAAAGGTAGTCAAAGGCAGATAAGATGAATCCAAGGCCCTCCATCCCACCAGGAGTCTGACTTTGCCTGAGGGTCACCAGAACGAATACTTAGATGTTAAGAAGGCAGCACTGCATTTCTAGTCAGCTTGGGTTTATGCAAAGTTGCTATCAGCAAAGAATGAAGGAAGTCCTATTACCCTCTCTCTGGACTCAAGCTACTTTGGCCCAACTTTTCCATTAAAAAAAGCAATGCAGGCTATTTCTTCCCTTCTAAAGGCAAGAGGAGGTCCTTCTGGCACTCCAGAACAGCCAAAAGCTCAGGTGAAGTGTATACTGTGGAAAGGCGTGAGCAAGGCAGACAAGCAACCCACAGAAACTCGGGGTATCATCCTCACCTTATTTTAAGCGCCAATCTTCTTTAGCAAGACTTCCCTGCTAGGTTTTTGCTCTGGCCCTGTTGCATGTGAAAGCTCTTTGGACACGTTAAGGGTATTTTTGGCAGGAGCAGTTCTCAGTGTGTGTGGTGGTGGTTTTAGTTTTCTCTGTACTGCCAGTCACGCTACTAATTCATTAGCATCATTCAAACCATACTTGCACTGTTTCAGTTCTCAGTGGACTACCTGCTTCTGTATGTTTATTTTTGTTGCTCTTGGATGGTGCTGGCTGCTACTGCATGGAGTCTAAGTGGCGTCGTCTCAAATCTGTAATAAAATTGTGCTGAGGACCTCAAGATTTACTTAGTTTTCTCGGGGTTTTCTTTTGGCAATCTTTGAGTTTTTCTCAGGGACCTTGTGAATTCAGTTCATGTGAGGCTTGGTAGGCTGCTGCTAGTGAGACTGGTGTGCTTAGGTTTGTTGAGACCAGGTGCATGAACAGCTTGTGATGGTCACACTTGCAGAAGGACAGGCAGTGAAGTCATCAGACCATGGGTATGAACTGAGGAAAAGGAAGCAATATTTCATACCGCAGATAATTACACCATGGAGCTCAACTCGGAAAATCTATTTAAACTCAATCTAAAGAGCTGTAACTGAGTAAAAGTACTTAATGAGAAATGTATTGTAACCTTGCCAAATGCTACAACATTGATGGCAACCTCATTCAGAACTGGCTTTGACTTTGTAGGATTTTAGGGCATGATCCCATGCCTCTCATACTTCCTGTTGTCTACAGCCCTCCAGCCACACTGATTGCTGTAGTGTAACTGGATTTATGACACTGTGGGGCCCCCCCGGGCACTGAGGTGTTTTGCAAGAAGTGACCATGACAGTAAAACAAATGTTGCCAAAGAAAATGAAGCAAGGTGAATGGGACTTTGGCGGAGCGGGCAATGAAAAGGGGAAGAGGAGCAGGGACACTGAGTGCAAAAGCATGACAATGATCTGGGGAACTGTGAACATTTGAAAGCTCCTTGGTGATTGACTTGGCCCCCATGGTCTCTTGAAAAGACACTGGGGGATGTGTATAGAGGCAGTGACCCAGACTGGGGAGGAAGGCCACTTCCACAAATGACCATATATCTGACTTGGAGAAAGAAATGATGGAAAATTGGTTTCTGGGATTTGATTAAGAGCTCCCCAGAAGTGGGATCTGACTAAACTTAAACTGAGTAGACTGTGGGTAAATGATCCCACACACATGAGTTGTTTAATCTGTCTGTGGCTTAGCTACAAATTAGCAGAAAGCCTGTGCTTCATGGCCAGGCTCCATGAAACCTACCCCTGCAGAARAGAGCCCAGAGCCAAGAGTGGAGTTGAGGTTCCAGGATGTGAGTGCCTTTACAGTAGTTCCTCTGGGCAATATAGTATTTGGGTTGCTGAGCCAATACTCAGACCCTATCCAGCAAGAAATGCTGGATGTTGGTGGTGCTAAACTTTGCCACTGCAAGCTGTGGCTTTCTCCTCTGTCAAGGAAACACTGTGGCAGATTTGCTTTTAGCCTTTTTTACAGAATCACAGATAGTTAGGTTGAGGTTGGAAGGGACCTCTGGAGATCATCTGGGCCAGCCCCCCCACTCTCAAGCAGGGTGAGATAGAGCAGGTTGCCCAGGACCATGTCCAGTTGGGTTTTGAATAGCTCCAAGCATGGACACTCCACAGCCTCTCTGGGYAACCTGTTCAACCACCTTCACTATGAAAAAGTGAAAAGAGTGTCAGCCTCTCTTCATATGAGAGATGTTCCAGTCCCTTAATCATCTTTGCAGCCCTTCACTGGACTGGTTCCAGTATGTCCATATCTTTCTTATATAGGGGACTTTTCAGTGGGAATAGTTCCTCCAGGTGACTTGTCATGGACTGTGGGCCTCATCTGAGATCTGTCCTTCTCAAGAGTTTGTGGAGAAAATGTAGAGGTGTTTCTGATTCTAGGAATTGTTACTATTGATTTCTGATTGCATTCAGTCAGCCAGAAACAACCTGAGAGGGACACACAACAGGGGCTTTGCAAAGCAACACTGAAGACATCATATGGATGAGCATGTCTAGGCCAGGAAGCTGAGATAACTCTCCATCCTGTTTGTTTTGAGGGACATTTTCTCTGAGTTGATAGCGAAAGGGGAACTAAGAAAGTGCAAGAGCTCCTGGACTTGATTAGCACTGAATGAGAATGAGAGCATCCTTGGGAGCAAGAACGGGCCCTTGTGTGCATGCTGTCAGTCTTAGAGCTACTCACAGGATCAGGGTTTCAAGGGGAGCAATCAGAGGGGAGCAATTGGTCATGCAGCAGAGGGGACTCACTTCAGAACAGAGCCCTTGAACAACTTTCTGATGCAACCTGTTGCTCAGCTGTCAGCTGGCACTCTGGGGCTGTGTATATCATGCGGTTGCTTGAGGAAGTGGAGGAAAACAGATTCTGTGCCTCTGAGAAAGAAGGAGGCCATTTTGGTGGACCGGATATTACCCCATCCAATGGAGTTTCTACTGAATATCATGACCAAATCTCTCCACTTACTTCTTTGGATTTAACATGGGTCCCTCACAGCCCTAGTAAGCAGTGGTGAATGCAGAGGGCTCAGCCTCCTAGATGATAATTCTGGAGGCCTGCCCATGCTGAACACGTCACATAGGTAGGGCCTAAACACCCTGTTTCATGGAGCTGTAATTTAGGCATGACATAAGTGCTGAGTGTTCTTCTCGAGGTGCACTTGGCTCTGTACATGCTCACATCCAAAAGTAGAAAGAGAGGCTGAGGACAGCAACTTTTCAAAATTTTCAGGTTTACACAGGAGTTATCTAAATGGCAATGCCTCTTAAGCTCTGAATTTATACTCAGGAAGGTTAAGCCTCAGTCTTGCTTGACTCTAGCCCTTGTCTCTAGCAGGAATTCAAGTTTATCTGGCCGTGCTGAAACGAGGGCCCTGTTTGGGATGAGAAAGAGTTCTTCAGAAGATCTAGAAGCTTAGGCTTGGCCCTGGAAGGGCTGTGCTACAGGGGCAACTGTGCAAAGGTTGGAGATAGCTAATCCTTTAGATCCAGACCTTTACAACACCTGAGTTCAGACTCTGGAAACTATGCTGAAGCAGACCTAGATTACAATCCTGTCCCAAGGGGGTCTGCGTGTCTCCCACAGGGCTGAGTCATCTTTCATTCACAAGTCATCTTTCCTGCAGCAGCCAGAGAGTTACAAGGGAATTAATTTGTCCCTCTCTCACTTAATTAACTGGTTGTAAAAACCCTATTTTAAGAAGATGATGCCAGTGCATCCAGGGACATCATACACAGTCTGATAGGCTTTCTTCTCCTGTTATTAAAAACTGTTAGAGGGGTGTTTGCGTGCTGGCAGAGGGAGGGAGCTGTCAGAGTGTTCTGCCAGTGAAAAGAAGGAGGCTGAAATGAAAAAGTTCCTTCTGGCGTGTGTAATCAAGAAATAATCACTGCTCTATACAGCTAGCTGTTGTTTCTGCATGAGTGCGAGCCAGGGAAGTGCAGGCTGCTTGGCTGAAGAATAGATTCTCCCCACACTGCTGTCTCACCCTTGGGAGGGAAGTGTGTCTGTGTGTGCAGGGGGAAAGATTAATCCGCTGTCGCTGTGGATTAATGCTGACAGGAGGGCTGRACCGTGACAAGATAGATGACAGGGTTACACGGCAATGCGTGAGAACCCTGCTCTTTCAAACTAACACTGTTTTCATTGCGTGACTGCTTTCCTTCTCTCTTGCGGCTGGCTTCCACCTTGTGACAGGCTCCTTTAACTCGTTCCTTTCCACCGCAGCAGGGAGAGAGCACACTCAAGATCAGAGGAAACCTGGTACTGGGTTCAGAAGCAGAACAAGATGCCAGAAACCTGTTTCATTCTGTGGGCAGCGTCTTTTGCAGAAGTGGCTTGTATGAAAGCATGGCCTTGCTGGAAGCATGACCCCTCTGGACCTAGATTCAGCCTACACAGTCCTTAAAGACCTACAGTATCTACTATCCTTGCACTCAGCCCTTCGATAAATTCACATGCACACACTTCTGGCAGTGGTTCACTACTCAAACATTTATCATAGCTGTGAAGACAAACTACTTATGAGTTAGCCAGCAGCTCTTCCTTGCTCTGCTTAGTTCATCTCCTTGGAAAGGGATGACACTCCCCATTACTTCCCATCTTCACCTTAAATATCCTAGCACTTACCTTTCTTGCTGAAATATGGTCTTACACAAGCAGCTCTGAACTTTCCCTTTCCATAAGTCTGGTCTTCTGCACACAATGACCTGCTACCCAGCTACTCTTTGTTGTACCTTATCACTGTGCTTTTTCCTCTGATTATTTCAGATATCCCACACCTCTAAACCTGTAACTTAAGCAAGTCACAGAGTAATAACACACATGAGAGAGTGCAGTTATTTTGCCTTCTGTCCCAGGATTTGTTTAAAATAAGGGACTAACTCTAGGAGACATTCAGATTTTAAATGAGGAAGTAATTGACTCCCAGTGGATAAGTAACTGTAGGAAAAAGCTCTTTAAAATGCAGCTAGTGGAAGCAGCCAACAGACTCAGCAGTTTATGCAGTAGTGTCTGGGCTCTGCTTAAAACTTCTGAGACCTTTGTAGGAGGTTGTGGGGGGCTTTCTGGGGACCTTCTGAGGGACTAGAGGGTACTTGCTGCTGACAGGTAAGGAGAGCTAGGTAAGGACAGCTACAGGAGGCCTTATCTTCTCCTGGGAAGCTCTAGCAAGGTGTAGCTGCTGCTAATGAGCTCTGCTGGTTGCCCCTGACCAGAGGGAGGTGGGGCCCTTGATCCAGGTGGCCCTTGATTAGGGCAGGTCAAGCAGCCTGGGAGTCAGTGCTAGGGAGAGGCCTATATAAGAGCCAGCCCTAGAGTGCAGCTCTCAGAGCACAGCTGACAGATGCAGCAGTTTGTAAAGCAGGGTGCAAAGAAGGGGTCCTTGTCTCTGTTCAGATCAGCATACACATCCTCAGGTATGGTTGTGACATGCTGCAGGGCATGTTCCCTAGGAGCTGTTGGAGTTGCTGTCCCTGCCATGTSAGAGGCTCCCACCCAGACAGACCTCCTGATGGAGGATGCAGCTGGGCAGGCTTCAGGCTGCAGGGAGCACCTGCGGCCTCCCTGTGAGGCTGGGGCTGACAGTCATCTTTCCTGCAGAAGGTGTGCTGCTGTTGAAGAGCTATGTTGCCAGGTAGAGGAGTTATGGGAGGAAGTCAGCAGGCTGTGTACTATCAGAGATGAGTGAGAGAGAGGATAGTCTCAGAGAACCTACAGCTTCAAAACCCCTGACCCTCAACTGCAGTGGAGGTGCAGGTGGAGTCTGTGTCTTGGGGGACAGTAAGTGATAACTCCAAGGAAGGCAAAGGCTCCAGCCTTCAGCTGGTGACTTTTTGTGACAGGAGAAAGGCTCCTGCTCCTCCTGAAGGCTTGCAGCTGCTTGACAGGTTCTCTGCCCTCGAAGCTGAGGAGGACTTGGGTGTTTTGACTGAAGCATCTGGGCTGATGGACCCAGAGCCACGCAGGAACACCCAGAGGAAGCAGTGAGTGATAGCAGCAGGTGACTTCCTGTTGCAGGGGACAGAGGCACCCACCTGCAGCCCTGACTCTGTCTAGAGAGGTTTGCTGCTTGCTGGGGGCTTGGATCCGGATGCTGTGGAGAGATTGCTGAAGGTTGTCTGTCCCTCTGACTATTACCCCCTGCTGCTCTTCCATGTGGGCACCAATGATACCACCAAGGGCAACTTGGGAAGTATCAGATGTGATTATAGAGCTCTGAGGACAGTGGTCAGGGGTGTGGGGGTCCAGGTTGTTTCCTCCTTGATCGTGCCAGTGAGGAGGAAGGATATGAGGAGGAGTGGAGGGATACTACGAGTCAACAACTGACTGTGCAGCTGGTGTCAGCAGCAGGGTTTCAGTTTCTGTGACCAGGGGACCCTGTTTGAAGATTGACATCTGCTTGGGAGACATGGGATCCACCTCACTAAGTGGGGCACAACCATCTTTGCCAACAGGCTGGCCAATGYGGTAAGGAGGGCTTTGAACTAGCAAAGATGGGAGAAGAGGAGAGTTATAGGGACTACACAAACAAAACAGGGCTTAAGTGGGGGTACCTCAAGCATTGCATGCAGGCAAATAAGTGCCTAAAAGACACCACTCTTGCACTCCTTCTTGGAAATTAGCATGCTTGGATGCCTCTTTAAAATGCCTTTACACAAATGCATGCAGAATTGGGAATAAACTGGAGGAATCAGAGATCTGTGTGCAGTTGCAGGGCTATGATCTTATTCCAGTTATGGAGACATGGTGGGATAGCTCGTATGACTTGAATGCTCCAGTGGATGGCTATGGGCTCTTTAGGAAGGATGGGCAAGGTGGAGGAGTTGCCCTTTATGTGAGAGAGCAGCGGGAATGCATGGAGCTCTGCTTAGGAGTGGGTGATGGGCCGACTGAGAGCTTATGGGGCAGACTAATGTGGGTGATATTTGTGGGCATTTGCTACAGGCCACCTCATCAGAAAGAAGTAGTAGATGAGGCCTTCTACAGACAGCTGGAAGTAGCCGTATATTTGCAGGCCCTGGGGGACTCTTATGACCCCAGTATCTGCTGGCAGGACAACACAGCAAGGCACAAGCAATCGGGGAGGTTTCTGGAGAACCTTGATGATAACTTTCTGATACAGGTGATAGAGGATCCAATGAGTAGAGGTGTGCTGCTGGACCTCATTCTTACAAGCAAAGAAGGGTGGCTGGAGATGTGAAGGCTGGGGGCAACCTTGGCTGCAGTATCCATGAGATAGTGGAGTTCAGGATCTTGTGAGGAGGGAGTAGGTGAAAAGCAATCCTGGACTTCAGGAGAGCAAGTTTTGGCCTCTTCAGGGACCTGTTTGGAAGAATCCCCTGGGATAGGACCCTAGAGGGAAGACAGGTCCAAGAAAGCTGCCTGATATTCAAGGATTGTCTCCTCCAAGCTCAAGAACAGTCCATCCCAATGATCAAGAAGTCAAGCAAAAGGGGTGGGAGACCTGCATGGATGAACAAGGAGTTCCTGGCAAAACTCAAACACAAGAAGGAAGTATAGAGAAGGTGGCAGCAGGGACAGGTAACCTGGGAGGAATATAGGGATGTTGTCCCAGTATACAGGCATGGGGCTAGGAAGGCCAAGGCCCATTGGGGGTTTAATCTGGCAAGGGAGCTCAAGGACAAAAAGATGGGCTTCTATGAGTACATCAGTAGTAAAAGGAAGACTAGGGAAAATGTGGGCCGGCTGCTGAGTCGGGCAGGGGCCCTCATGACAAAGGATACAGAAAACAGATACTGAATGCCTTCTTCATCTCAGTCTTTACTGGTAAGACCAGGCCTCAGGAATCCCAGGACCTGCAGACCATGGAGGAAGGATGACTTCCCCTTGGTGGAAGATGACTGGATTAGGAATCACTTAAGCAAACTGGACATACACAAGTCTATGGGCCCTGATGGCATAAACCTGTGAGTGCTGAGGGAGCTGGCCAATGTCATTGCAAGTCCACTCTCAATCATCTTTGAAATTGGGAGAGGTGCCTGAGGACTGGAAGAAAGCAAATGTCAATCCAGCCTTCTAAGAGGGCAAGAAGGAKTACCTGGTGGCCTACAGGCCAGTTGGCCTCCCCTTGATCCCTGGAGAGGTGGTGGAGCAGCTCATCCTGGACACCATTTCCAGACACATGAAGGATAAGAAGGTGAGCCGGAGTAGTGAGCATGGGTTCACAAAGGGGAAATCATGCTTAAACAACCTGAGAACCTTCTATGATGGATGCCTGGCTTGGAGGATGAGGGGAGAGCAGTGAATGTTGTCTACCTTGACTTCAGGAAGGCTTTTGACACTGTCTCCTGTAACATCCTCATAGGCAAGCTCAGGAAGCGCAGGCTGGATGAACAGAGCCACTGAGGTGGCTTGAAAATTAGCTGTATGGCAGAGCTCAGAGGGGTTGGAGGCCTGTAGCTAGCAGTGTCCTCCAGGGGTCAATACAGGGTCTAGTATTATTGTGTTCATCAGTGACCTGGATGATGGGACAGAGTGTGCTCTCAGCAGGTTTGCAGATGATCCAAAACTAGGAGGAGTAGCTGATACCCCAGAGGGCTGTGCTGCCATTCTGAGGGACCTAGACAGGCTGGAGAGAGGGGCAGAGGGGAACCTCCTGAAGTTGAATAAAAGGAAGTGCAGAGTCCTGCACCTGGGGAGGAATAACCCTAGGCACCAGGACAGGCTGGGGGCTGACCTGCTGGAGAGCAGCTCTGCAGAGAAGCACCTGGGAGTCCTGGTGGCCAACAAGTGGAACATGAGCCAGCCATGTGCCCTTATGACAAAAAAGGTCAATGGTATCCTGGGCTGCATTAGGTGGAGCGTTGCCAGCAGGTTGAAGGAGGTGATCCTTCCCCTCTGCTCAGCTGTGGGGAGGCCACATCTGGGGTGCTGCATCCAGTTCTGGGCTCTCCAGTAGAAGAGAGATACAGAGCTACTGGAACAAGTCCAGTGAAGGGCTCCT